>NW_017306665.1:516574-542974 GCF_000935625.1 Nanorana parkeri
TATTCCCTTTTAACAGGTGTCTCCTGATCAACACTTTGTCCCCGTCACTTTCTCCTCTTGATTAAACACTTTCCGAAATAGTTCCTTCTGCAGCATACGTGGTGTTCTATATGTGTCACTCGCTCCTTTCTTCCCCATTCTCATTAAACCAACGGAGCGTTGTAAATGATTTATTGTGAATCATATGGTGTAATTATGAGACTAAAATCACTTGTTGCGCTGCTTGAGTGATGCTTTCCGTCCAACCAAAAAGGAAGTCATGCGCGCAAAACTGAAGTGAAACAATTTGATGAGGTGAAGCGAGCAACTTGCATTATTGTGTGTGAGTGGAGATCACAAGGTTCCAGTAACCGTAGCAAAGATGTGTAGAGTCTAGACCACTAGTCGCTCCACACACGGGTCATGAATTTAATTGCCACCAAGGACCCAGTCTGCTCAGATCAGTTGCATTCATTCACCATGGACTTGTCAGTGCCAATATTTTAGTAAGATAATTTGGTTGAATATATGTCGGCACGAAATATTTCCTAGCGCATTTTTTTTGGGGGGGGGGCATTACCTTTATGCTACAATGGTATTATTTTTGTAGTAATTATCAACTATAGAATCTTTGCACATAACTTGGGACTCATTTTGCAGTTTGAATTTATGGTCAAAGACAAAAGGGATTCCCCATTTGTCTTTGACCATAAATCCACACGTCCATCCTGACTGACCAACTTACCCAAAGTCTTGTTGACCATGGTTGGGAAAAGGCCTTCAAACATGCAAATGTTCAGTAATGTCTGTAGGCAAATGAAAACACTCGCATCAGAAAAATACCAAGCTTTTCTCGGCTTATATTACAGTTACAGAGAGATTTTTTTGGAACAGGGTGTGTATGTCGCTGGCTTTAAGTGCATTGGGGGTTAAAAATAATCAGTAGATGAAATGCTTCTGCAGTCATAATAAGTGATGTGCTTTCACCATTAGTGCTTAGCACAGGGCCGGTGTCTTTCCATCATTACCACATGGCTGCCATAGACAAAGAAACCTCATTTATTTTAATGATAGGTTTCAATTTACAGAGAATTTAACAGGAGTGAGGCTGTCTGCACTGGGACTGGACAGCCCTACAGATCTAAGAAGCAGAACCACTATCCATCCATTACTATGAGATCAGAGTGAACGGACGTATTCATTTGTACAAAGATAACAACTGATCAGGCAGAAGTTATCTGCTGATGTATTCAGTACAGGTGTATGTAGGCCTGTGAAAATGTGTTCGTACTTTGTATGGTTTTGCATGAAAAGTCATCAGATTTTTCAGTTTATTTTAGTAGCGTATTTATAGAACCTGAGAAAAAAACAGCTATCGTTTTTTGGCATTTCTTCATGGGGTTAATTAAAGGAGAACTATGGGGTTAGGGCTTTTCCCCATAGTTCTCCTTAGGGTAACGGGAGGACACAAACTAGCGTCCTCCCGTCACAGCTACAGCTCGTGGTATACTGAGACGCCGCAGCTGAAGCGGATCCCGACAATTATGTCTGGATCTGCCCAGCTGCGTGAGTGACAGCTGGCTCTGCCTATCTAGAGGCAGAGCCAGCTGAAACCGCCCGTGTCCGTTCCACCAGTTAGCGTTGGAGGATCGGGGAGGGGGGAATCCAGCCCCTCCCCTGTCCTACTAGGATGAAAAGTACACATTCTTGGCTGAAAGGTTCTATCTGCAAATCACAACTGCTGTCTGACCTGAAGATGTACTGGGGGGGAATTTATCAAAACTGGAGCAAAAAGATTCTGGAGCAGTTGCCCATGGCAACCAATCAGCTTCTCTCTTCAGTTTGCCCTTGTAAGATTTGAAAATGAGACAGAGAAGCTGATTGGCTGCAGTGCAAATCTGCTCCAGATTTTGTCTGCTCCAGTTTTGATAAATTCCCCCGAAAGTGTTTCACAAAAATGGATGTACGCTACAAGATGTGACCTGCAGAATATCGTATTTGTTGAGCTTTACCAAGACAGGCAAGTTGATGCTTTTTGTAATGTGTAGTCACAAAATTGTTGCAAGCATGTGCCATCGGACACTTATAAAAAAAATATGTATTCGGAACATTCATTTGATTTTCCTATAGTTAGTGGTGTCAAATTAGCAATCTAATTGGACCGTAGCAAGGGGGTGAAAAATTAAGGTAAGGATGTAACATTGTTCTCGAATGTAATTCTGAAAGTGAATGGGGCTAATGGGGCCAAATCGGCAATCTAATTGGACTGTAGCAAGGGAAAGAAATTAATTTGAGGATGAAACATTTTTCTTGATTGAAATTCTAAGAGTGAGCTTTCATTCGGGAATCTCCATTAATTTTGCAAATTCAATGTTTACGACCAAAGGACATTTCAGAAGACATTCTGCAAGCCTCTGATGGCATTATCTAATGTTCTGACATTTTTTTTTTCATGTGAACATTCATATGAAAATCTGAATCGTGGCCAGGTTCAGTCGCCATGTGTTTTGTGTTTGCGTAAATAAAAAAAATTTCCATGCACTTCAAGCAGATGAATGACAGGCATTATGTTTTTCTCGTGACCCTATCAGAATTTCTAAAACCATTCATAGATGTGAAACTTTCAGGTTTCATGAGCTTTGCTGACCCCGGAGCATCTGAAAAGAACTATTTTAGCCGGGTAGTTGATGAATAAGCAGAGAGACCAAACAATGCAATGGAGTGACGAGCGTCAAATATTTGTCATTGTAGAACTCCTCTCCTGGGTGTGGATGAAAGGTGGGGGTGGGGGGTACTGTACATACATGTGAAGCAGTGTGAAAAAGCCTACTCACGCCTGTCATGAAAGACACATAAAAGCCTCACTTACTCATCTGGAGCAGCTGGATGACTCAGAATACAGCACAGAATTAGCTTGAGGTGAATGAGTTGCATGCATACATTTATTTATAGCTTCTTACGTGTACATCCATTGATCACTGGCAGATAAAGTGGATTACATGGAGAGGTGAAAGATATCAGTGAGCTTTATCAGCCAGCGCTGGGCTCTTATATAAAGGCCAACTCAACCTGCAAATTAATTAATTTACCCATAGATGTGAGATGGTGGACAGCGAATCCGCCAGTCTCAGATCATTCTGTAGAATAATCATTGCATAAATATACACAATGCTGTTTTCAGCCAAGCTTGCCTGCTTATGCTCTAGGCAGCAGTTCCAGCATCTTATGCAAGGAACAGTTGTCCCGGAAAATCAATTTCGGATAATGGCCATTTCTCCCAACACCAGAGGATGTGCAAAAAAGTTGCAGAGTGCCTAGAGATATACAATAGATTTCTGATCCAACAGTAATCAGCATGATAGGGCAATGAGCACACCATGTATGTGGGTAACCTAAGGTATTCATTGTGCTTGCTCAGCAGGTCTCAACCAATCCAGTAGGGCATGGAGAGAGACAAGTATGTCAAACTGGCTGGACTGTCCTCCAGCTCATCTCGGCACAAAAAAAAATCCAGAAAGGTTTTGTTCACGTGACTGCTCTGCATAACTCTCAATAAGATACAGACACTCCTCAGTTTACGATTGGGTTACGTTCTGATAAACCCATCGTAACCCAATCGTATCGTGAACCCGAGGAGTGTACTGTACTGCCACGGTTGGCAGCAGACAGTACACAATGGGGAGCAATAGCCAGACTGCTATTGGCTATTTCAAATTAACCTAGCTTCCGCAGCCGGCAGGTGAATGTAAACAGCCGGGAGCAATAGCAAGACTGCTATTGGCTATTTCAAATTGCAATAGCCAATAGCAGGCTGGCTATTGAAACTCCGCCCACTAAGAGGAGAAGTGGACCTGAGAGAAAAAGTTATCTCTCAGGTCTGCTCCTCTGCTCAGTGGGCGGGTGCAATATTGCAATTTGAAATAGCCAAGAGCAGTCTCGCTTTTGCTCCCGGCTGTTTACATTCACCTGCCGGCTGCAGAAGCTAGCCGGCAGGTGAATGGGGAAGCGGCGCACCTCGGGGATGGTTGCTTGAGAGTTACTATTGACTCTCAAGCAACCAGAAACTACAGTTATCAGGCACCTACAGATCCCTGTGGGTGCCGAATAGCTGGGAGTTTACTGTATCGTAAATGCGACAGATCAGAACTGGATTGATCGCAACCCGAAGAGCATCTGTATTTGCAGACTTCAAAATGAATAAACAAATTTATGCTAATTTAAAGGATTGCAATATAAAAGCTCTAGCTGTTTGCCAATGCCGTTACATGCAGTTTAAGGGCCTTGGTTTATGAGCTTATATGTATATTTTACAACCACACTTACTTACAGTCTATATACAAGTCTGTAGATTTGGGGTAATAACACAAACCATCTCACTGTGCACAAGAACACTTGGAAATCTGCACATGATATGCTGTGCAATGCTGAGAAGTACCAATAAGCACAAGTCAGGGGCGTAACTACAATTCATGGGGCCTCATAGCGACATTTTGATTGGGCCCCCCAGTGACCTTTCTCTGTGACGCCTGGCAGTGTCAATTGGGACAACCGTGTCATTGATCCTAACATAAAGTATGTCTCTAAAGGAAGGTTGTGCTATGAGAGCTGCTAACATAGTCAGCAGACTACTAGAGACCAGTGCTACGGATAAAAGTTAGTAGATCTTCTAAACCCTCTCATTCCTTTTACCACCCCAGCCAGCCAATGCTGAACAAGTCAGTAAATCAAAAAAAAATATGTTATTTAAATTTTATATACTTACATAATTGCTAGTGCTACTCTGCATATTAATGTATGAAATGAATGCAAATGTCTTTAAACTCCGGCTTTTTTCAGAATAGCAAACCTTTTTAGCTAAGAAGACTCTCTGGGATTTTTCAGCCTCCGGAATACGATGTTAGGCATACAGGGTTGATGTCAAAGTGCTGACCAGGATAAAAAGAAGCTCTGATTGAAATAAATCTACTCACAGATGGGGGCGGGATGCAAAGGAGATCATTGACTAGCAACAGCATAATCCCAAAATGTAATCCTGTGCATCTGACGTCCTCTATCCTGGCAGGGAAATATAAGATAACACCTAGTGGGGCCCCTTTCCCATCCTTGGGTCCCATGGCAGCCGCACACCACTGGCGCATGCACAGTGTCCTTAGACAGCTTTCATTGTCAGTCAGTTGCCCAAGTATGAACACGTTAAAGGGGATCAGGTGGGTTCTACATTTTTACAGTTTTTTCTATAAGCAGAGAAAATATTTGGAGGCTTTACATTTTGGGATGGGGTATATGACTGAGTTGGGATAGAGCACAATGGAATAGAGCAAAGACAACTGTCCATTTGCTGAAGGGCCAGACAATCTGTTCTAAACAGAAATGCAGCTCCAACAAGGGATGTCAAAATGTACCTTATAAATTTATCATGCACAGGAGAAGTGAGAACGCTTGCGTGTCTGGAACTATACAGCTCACTGATGTTCTCAGTCATTCTAGCTTCCCTCTGCACTTGGCAGTCCTAATAGCACCCCTCTGCACTTGGCAGTCTTTGTAACACCCCTCTGCACTTGGCAGTCTTTGTAGCACCGCTCTGCACTTGGCAGTCTTTGTAGCACCCCTCTGCACTTGGCAGTCTTTGTAGCACCCCTCTGCACTTAGCAGTCTTTGTAGCACCCCTCTGCACTAAGCAGTCTTTGTAGCACCCCTCTGCACTTAGCAGTCCTTGTAGCACCGCTCTTCACTTAGCATCCTTGTAGCACCGCTCTGCACTTAGCAAACCTTGTAGCACCGCTCTGCACTTAGCAGTCCTTGTAGCACCGCTCTGCACTTAGCAGTCCTTGTAGCACCGCTCTGCACCTAGCAGTCCTTGTAGCACCCCTCTGCACTTGGCAGTCTTTGTAGCACCCCTCTGCACTTAGCAGTCTTTGTAGCACCCCTCTGCACTAAGCAGTCTTTGTAGCACCCCTCTGCACTTAGCAGTCCTTGTAGCACCGCTCTGCACTTAGCATCCCTTGTAGCACTCCCCTGCACCTAACATCCCTTGTAGCACCCCTTTGCACTAATTAGTCCTTGTAGCACCGCTCTGCACTTAGCAGTCCTTGTAGCACTCCTCTGCACTTAGCAGTCTTTGTAGCACTCCTTGTAGCACCCCTCTGCACTTGGCAGTTCTAATAGCACCCCTCGGCACTTAGCAGTTTTTGTAGCACTCCCCTGCACCTAACATCCCTTGTAGCACCCCTTTGCACTAATTAGTCCTTGTAGCACTCCTCTGCATTTAGCAGACCCTGTTGCTACCTATTACGTTCATTATCCCTTATAGCACTTCTGCATTGAGCCGTCCCTTGCATGAGTTACACAGCTGTTTTTTTTAACTGGTTTACAAGAAATTACATTGAGGTGTTCCTTGAATGCAGCACAGCATGAGCAAAGTGTCTGTCTAATTGCACAGCTCAGGATGACAGAGCAGAGACTGTTGCTTAATTCTTCCCGGAGAAAAGTTAAGCTGGCCATACACCTTACAATTATCTGCAGATTTTCTGTGGTCAGATGGAAAAGATGCAACAGATTGGCCCAGGTGGAGATTACTCCATCCACACAGTTTAGTGTAGATGGAGGAATCTGTTGCACCTTTTCCATCTGACCATAGCAAATCTGCAGATAATTGTAAGGTGTGTGGCCAGCTTAAGAAAGCATTAAATGATCTGCTGTATGATCTTCCAGGGAGCCGGTAAAGAAGTCTCTGCCTATCGTTGTTTTTTTCCCCGTTTCCAAAAAATTTCATTTAAACTTGAAATTGCGTGACATGGCCGTGTACCATCACTGAACACACATTTCTTAAACTGTTCAAAAGGCATGTCAGCTAGAAATCACTAGAGAGGATCCAAACCTTACATTGCACTGCATGTCCCCATAGACATTAGGCCAACATAAGCAAAGTCTCTTTAAATCTGCAGATTTTGTTAAAAAAAAAAATACCTTTTTGTTCCTGCTTTGAGACCCCGTCACTCACGCTCCTTGAGAAGCCTACAAGCAGCCATGTTTCTCCATCGTCTCTATTAGGAAGCTGGTCCAGAGTAATGAGGTGTAGCCGTTGCTGAAGCAAGTGCATGTAGACAGGAAGTCGCTGAAAGAGGCTTGAAAAGACCAGCAGTGCTGAGATGCAATCTGAAATAACCCATGACCATGATTAGGTCCACCTGAGATTTAGAGATGGGGGCAAAACAATATACTTAAGGCTATATACGCAGCTTTAAAATAACTTTCCTCTTTTATCAGTGCAGAGAGCTTGTTTTTATTTAAGTATCTGAATGCCGGTGTGTTGTTTTCTATGGCCCATGCACACAGCTACATAAAGATCAATAAACTTGCGCCGCCTTCAGATCCATAAGAAAAATGGAAACATCTACATCAACAGTCCTGCATATGAACCATATTGTATGCTGTAGGCATGTAAGTGTTTGTGTTAACGTTTACTTGTGTACAGCACATATGGACTCTATTGGATCCGTCTGCATCCTAGCAACCAAAGGACGCTGGGTGGCAATAGCAGTTTGCATCCTAGCAACCAAAGAATACTGGGTTGCAATAGCAGTTTGCATCCTAGCAACCAAAGAATACTGGGTGGCAATAGCAGTCTGCATCCTAGTAACCAAAGCACGCTGGGTGGCAATAGCAGTCTGCATCCTAGTAACCAAAGCACGCTGGGTGGCAATAGCAGTCTGCATCCTAGCAACCAAAGCACGCTGGGTGGCAATAGCAGTCTGCATCCTAGCTGCCAAGGATGCTGGGTGGCAATAGCAGTCTGCATCCTAGCTGCCAAGGATGCTGGGTGGCAATAGCAGTCTGCATCCTAGCTGCCAAGGACGTTGGGTGGCAATAACAGTCTGCATCCTAGCTGCCAAGGACGCTGGGTGGCAAAAGCCGTCTGCATCCTAGCTGCCAAGGACGCTGGGTGGCAAAAGCCGTCTGCATCCTAGCTGCCAAGGACGCTGGGTGGCAAAAGCCGTCTGCATGCCTAGCAACCAAAGGGTGCTAGGTGGCAGAAGCCACTTTAGTCCTAGCAACCAAAAGATGCTAAGTGTCAAAAGCCATCTGCGTCCTAGCAACCAAGGGACACTTGTTGGCAAATGCCACCTAGTATCCTAACAATAGGGTACATTTGCATTGTACACATAGGAAAGGTAGCACAAACGTAATCAGTGCTGCATCAGCTATAATAAAAACAATAATAAGTTTAACTAATTTGCAGAGAATGTGAATAAACTAGCTAAACGTAGCTGAGATGAGACTATTGGCGCAGAAGATTAGTGCTAAAAGAGAAGCAAAGCCAAACTTTTTTTTGTGGTTTTACTTCTGTTTTTGGTCACAGGAATACATTTACTAATGTACTCTTGTGACCCAAAGTCAGCATATAGCAGGCTATGGCCCCTATCTGCTGAAAGCACAGAGCCATTTGCACACACCGGCTCTAAAGCTTGGCCATACATTATGCGAATTCTGTCCGGTTCCCGAAACCGGACAGACAGCACGGCCGAAAGCGTGCTGTCTGCACGCTTTCGGCCGGCTTGTCTAAATAACCTGATCGCAGGACCCGGTCGGAAAATCTGTGACTTAACAGATCCGACAGCCAGCTACATAAAGATCAATAAACTTGTACTGCCTAGAGATCCATAAGAAAAATGTAAAAATCTACATCAACAGTCCTGCATATAAACCATATTGTTTGCTGTACGCGTGTAAGTGTTTGTGCTGCCGGCTCTGCTCAGGTGTTCTGCTGGCGGCCGCTGTCCGAATACAAAAGAAACAGCAGGAGATTCCTCAATCACCGCACGTCAGCAGCAACGGAGGAACCTGTTCTATTTTTTTTTCGTTCAGCCCGCAGGTTCAACGAAAAGAAATAGAACGATGTATAGCCATCTTAAGGCCTGGTTCACACCTAGGCGTATTGCTTATGCGCGTCTGTCGCGCGTTTTTTTACCGCGATTCGCGAGGGCTACTTGGCTGTATCCCAATGGAAACGCGCAAAGTAGTACATGTACCTTTTTCAGGCGTGGGCCGTTTTGTAGCGCGTTAGGGACGGGCTGAAATACGGCAAGGTGTGAACCATACCCATAGGAAACCATGGGATTTAGATGTTTGAGCGTTTTGTAGAGCGTTTGTCGAGCGTAGAACGCGCTACAAAATGTTCAGGTGTGAACAAGGTATAAGTGTTGGGAAAAGTATATTTTACTCTCCCAACACTTCTCCTTTAAGGGAAGACAGATTCATATTAAAGCTCCTGGATGTCAGCGTCTGCAGAGTGTGGATCAAGAAAGACTTCCTCTGTAAAACACGGTTTCTGTCACCTCCACGATTTGATTTGGAAGATGTTTAATAATCATTTCTCAGAGTTCATGGATCTAATGTTTAAATTCAACAAAATGTATAGCCACCTGCTAATCTCAGTTAGTTGGCTTCTGCAGACGGTGGCACTCAGGGGCCACACGAAGGTCACGTCTGTCCTTCTGAAATCTACATTTGAATAAACCTGTCATTTTACTGATGTACACCAGCAAACACGGGCGTTTCAGTAACCAGACGCAGTCATTTCCGCTACAATTATATTGATCTTGAATATGATATGACCCGTGTGAATGAGAAAATGTGGAACTGCCGATAAGGGCCCTGCAAACATTGAGGAAATTAAAGTGGAAGTTCACCCGAGAATTACTCTATGAACACTTTATGGCTGGTAGTTTCCATTGCTAATCGCTGGGCCACCGGAACATGGACAGCTGTCATCCCTGGTGCTCTGTGTTTATCAAGGTACATGTGTTATATGGCTGTTTAATGTTCAGATAGTAATTCTAGGGTCAGCCGCTTCTGCTAGAGAAGAGAAAGAGAATTTTAATACTTACCCATTGTGTCCGCTCATATCAACAAATCCCTGAGGTTTTTACTCCTCCTGTAGGTATGGATTGCGGGAATCTTTGACCTCTAAGGCCTTGTTCACACCAAGCGCGGAGCAGATCCAGACCAGAGCAGGTGCAGACCGGATCAAAACTGCGTCCAATGTATTCCTATGGTATTTTGACCTCCAGTTCACATCGCAGCGTGCGGATCCAGACCAGGTGAAAAAACTGCGGCAAGCCCTATTTTATCTGCTCTGGATCTGCTCTGGAACGCATCAAAAACGCATCGTGCGTGTGCAGAAACCTGACCGGATCTGGTCTGCATTTGGTGTGAACAAGGCCTAAAACACAGGTCCCTCTTACCACAAAGGACGTTTCCATTTCCACTCTTGAATTTGTTAGTCCAGTCAGATAAAGGTTATGTGTCCCCACAAAAAGAACTCTACCAGTCTGTACATTACGGGGCTCTTACAGTTCACCCTCGTGTTGGTCCTTGTTAGTGCTTGTTCCAGGACCTGTGGAGATAGATACCTCTCTAGAGACATGAGCGTTACGATGTGCGCTGGAAAAAAAAAAGTATGATGTCTGTAGGTTTAAAGCCTTGGTTCTCAACTGGTGGGTCGTGACTCAAAAGTGGGTCGCAACCCTGTGTTCAGTGGAGCAAAACAAATGGCAAACGCACTCATCAATTTGTTACCAGCTTTGATCTTTTGCCCCATGTGCTCCAAGATGGAGACTCTCATAGTTTAGAGTTAGGACCGCACTATATTGTGGTGCCTTGGCGCGGCTCTGCGGCTTTCACATTTTCTGCAGAAGACGTGTATCTAAACCTCTGTTTTTAACCTTAGCGGTGAGACAAGTTTTTTTGCATGCTGGCTGGCGAGTGTGCTGGGAAACTTTTTGCTATTACTGTGTTCAGTGGGTCCCCGTGTGCCTTCCACTTTCCTAGGTGTGAGATTCCTCTGCCTCAACCTAGCGCAGCACTGTCAGATCTCTCGCCAAGCAGCCATTCAAAATATTCTGCCCGGCGCCAAGTGTCAGCTTGAGGTGGGATGAGATAGGGCTATGGCCACGAGGGAAACTCCATTCATTTGTGCATTGCTTACAGCTACCACTGGTTTAGAGAACAGGTTGGAAGAGATCCCATCCTCCTGATCACCAGGGGTTTTTATTGGTGTGACCCACTGCAGAATTTCCTCATTCTCATCCTGTCTTGGTGACAGAGGGACAACAGGGTGTTGGGGAAGAACAACTTTAAAGGTTAAGTTCACTTTTTCACAAATCGTACCCACAGCACCCCTCCACCGACCTATGGTGCACTTACATGTCTGAAGTCCCTGCCTGCGGGTCTGTACACTGGACTTCCTAGCCCCGCACTATGGAATGCTCATAATGCTTGCAAATGGTGAGCACGCATTTGTCAGCACAGATTACTCTAGGTAGCCCATCGCACACCTGACCTGGCGCCACCAGAAGAGGAAGTCACCAGCACACCGTCTTAATCAGGCTATGCCCGATGAAGGGACCCTGTGCGGCCCCCGAAAGCGATGGTGTGTTTGACATGAGTTTTCAATAAACCAACGATTGATTCTCCTTGAAGGAACTCGGTGTGCTGGGGACATTTCTGATATTGTGTTCATCAAGTTTATAGCATCTTTATTGACGTCTTGCATTCAATATATCACAAACGGAAAACGCGATGTTTCGGGACCACACAAGATCCTTCATCAGGTGGTGATGAAGCAAGGTCACATGACCTCGATGACCAGTGAGAAGCACTTCTGAGCCTCCGGGAACAGGTCCCAGAAGTTCTTCTCATTACACAGGAATACTAATTCTTTGACCGCTAAAACATCTCCCTTCTATGTGTTTTATTTGTGCATTTGATACTCTGCTAAGAGTTGAGTTTTATCTATAGATTCTAAGTTATTATGTTTATGTAATGTGTTTAGGTTGAATGTCATGTTGTGTATACTCAAAGTATAAATGGTGAATAGCACGTTCTTATAAAAGATGCGCTATTCACCAGTTGGAGTGTCTGTGCCCCATTTATGCTTTGTGTATATGGCGGCGCCGTCCGTTGGACACATCGCAGCACCCATCTGTTACTTCAGGACTTGGCAGTCAGAAGTGTGATGGGTTCATGGACTTCATGTTGTGTACACTAACTGCAGCTCAGTATTTCTCATTATATTGCAGCTCTGCAAATCATCTCTAGCAGTCCTCATGTTATTCATGTTCTCCGTTGTCTTCTAGTGGGCGTGCCATCAGAGGAACCAGAGGTTAATTTGGACGATGACGAAGAGATAGCCGTCACCCAGAGCATCGATAACTGCATTTGCCCCATCACACAGGTATGTTCTGCTGTTGTCAATATGTTTTCTTGATCTTGCAGTACGGGCAGATTCATAGACGATGGGTAATATGGTGGTATCGGCAGGTGATTGGACACTGGTCAGAGCTGTGAGGACCTCCATATAACCCCTCCCACTCCAGGAGATCCTCCGTTTTTCGTTAAGTGTCCTTAGGTATATGGTCGCCTGGTCTTCTCTTCACATGTTCTGCAAGATGCCAGTTTTGGGCTGTGAGGTGTCACAGGCTGATACCCTAGTTGGTGGTTCCCCCTGTCTCTGTTATATGGGCCTGTTAACAGTTGTCTTGATGTGTTGCCCCTTCCCCCCCCCTCCCCTCGGTCATCACTTGTGGACTTCCCAGTCGTCTATGAATCCCCTGTCTCCTGTACAGTACGATCACAAAAATAGGATTTTTGAATGACCAGTAAAATCTCTTGGGGTACAGTACAGGACACAGCACCATCCCCCACATATCCTCTATTGCAGGGGTGGCCAAAATCATATGGAATTGAGAAGCCAGTTTGTTCATTCCTCGCCTTGTGACTTGCTACAAAGTTAGAATGTTGCATATCACTGGGGGAGAGGAGACTGAGGAAATGCTTCCTCCTGCTTGCAGTAGTCTGATCACTGGCGAGAGGAGACTGAGGAAATGCTTCCTCCTGCTTGCAGTAGTCTCATAACTGGGGGAGAGGAGGCTGAGGAAATGCTTCCTCCTGCTTGCAGTAGTTTGATCACTGGGGGAGAGGAGACTGAGGAAATGCTTCCTCCTGCCTGCAGCAGTCTGATCACTGGGGAGAGGAGACTGAGGAAATGCTTCCTCCTGCCTGCAGTAGTCTCATAACTGGGGAAGAGGAGGCTGAGGAAATCCTTTCTCCTTCCTGCAGCAGACTGATGACATCATCTCAGCCTAGATCAGGGGTGGGCAACTCTGGCCCTCCAGCTGTTGTGAACTTCAAGTCTCATGATGCATTGCAAGACTGACCGTTACAGCCAGGACTCCCAGTGGCAGAGGCATGTTGGGATTTGTAGTTAAAGCACATCTGGAGGGCCGGAGTTGCCCACCCCTGCTCTATAGGGTTTCTGTGTCTCTCCAGCAGCCCGGAATGTGACTCTGCATGCAGGCTGACTGCAGTTGGAGGGCCGGAGTTGAGGGGGGGTAAGTGTCTTGCAATGCCTCATGGGAGTTGTATTTCCACAACAGCTGGAGGGCCGGAGTTGCCCACCCCTGGCGCATGTTAATGATGTCACTGAAGGAGAGCTCTGCTCAGTACTGCTTGCAGCTGCAGTGACTGTATGACATAACCCGACACAGACTCCGAACAGCAGCAATCCTGATCTGCATGACACCAACAGACCTGCAGAAGAATTTCAGATATTAGGATATGAGCTCCGGCCTCCCCTTCAGTCTCGCACAGTGATACCGGTTCCTCTCCTGGACTGAAATCGCTTCCTCTGAGTTCACTGCACACTGCGAGGTCCTCACAATGTGCATTAGAATCTGCAGCAAGTCGGATAGAGCCCGCCTCCTTTTAGGGTTGCCACCTGTCCAGGATTCACCCGGACAGTTTGGGTTTTGAATGCTGTGCCCGGGTTTCATGGCAGCAGAAACCCGGACACAAGATGTCAGGCAGACGGGGGCAACCAAAATTAAGATAGGGGCTACTGACCCCCCACTAAAAATAGTCTCAACTGTGATATTTACATATGAATGGGTGGCACTATTTACATATAAATAATAAACTCATTCTCCCCAAAAAAGTGTCGTTAGAATGTTCGGGTTTCGCTTGAAGACAAGGTGGCAACTCTACCTCCTTTCCTGGCATCATCTAGTGCTTTCCTCCCTAGCCTGACTTTTATTGGCCTTCCTTTTTCATTGATTGGATTTCAGTTATTGGAGGCTCAGTATCACATGTGGGGGGTCTGCATGCAACTTCAGCCTGCCTAGGAACACCCACTCCCCCAGACTGACACCTACCCAGCAAGATGTTTGCATAATGCCTCCCATGAGCCAGCCCACTGCTTGCATCAGGGCTGAGGGCTCTTAAGAGGTGTACTGAGGCAGGGCGCTGTGATGTTTTAAGGAAGCCATGTATTCTGCTGGCCCCTCCCTGCCTTCCTCGGTCCCCTGCCAGCCCCTCCCACCAGCCATGATCATCCACGATCAAGGTTAGTGCTTCTGCCTTGCAGCTCTGAGGGTTTCTGGTTTAAATCTCTGTCAGGACACTATCTGCGAGGAGTCTGCATGTTCTCCCTGTGCTTGTGTGGGTTTCCTCCGGGTACTCCGATTTCCTCCCACACTCCAAACACATGCTGGAAGGTAAATTGGCTCCTCTCTAAATTGGCCCTTGTATGCATGTATGCATGTGAGATAGGGACCTTAGATTGTGAGCTCCTGGGGGGTAGGGACTGATGTGAATGTGCACTGTGTACAGCACTGCGTAAATTGTCAGTGCTATATAAATATCTATAATAAATAAATTATTTGCCTGCATTGCATAGAGAAGCACAGACACCCAGTGATGATGCCACTCATTCTCATAAGTACAATTGGCTCTAATTTGTTACTAACAGTTGCAGCGGTCACAATCACAGCGGTCACATTCACAATGGTCAACAGCTGGTGACAGCTGTTACTATTTTTTGTGTTTTGTATGGTGTGTGGAATGTGTGCAGCCCCCCCCATTGCCAGTTATCCCAAGCTCCTCTGTCCCCCATGCCATTGCAGGACTGGCACAGCAGTTCTCTTGCAGCTGATCTCTCCTCTGATCACTGATGTGTATTACCTAATTTCCGTTGTCAGCCATGTCATGGCAGATCTCTGCTTAATCAGCTTTTTTGGGGGTCTGTAGGTGACATTAGGCGTCTAATAGACCTGTCACTGTATCTGTGCTATCACATAGGGGGCTTGTTATCCCCTAAGACACATGTTACGCATAACCCCGAACCGGGTCTTATATATATTACCAAAAAATTGGGTAATAATAAAAGTGTAATAACATAACGGAGGGAACAATGTTTTTATTTTTCAACATTTTTAGTACTTTTTTCTTTATGTAGTAAAAAATAAAACCACCAAAAGAAAGCCGTGTCCGCAAAATATGATATACAATTCATTTCAGTACTGCGTTCATCGCTGAATACAGAAATATGTCCTAGACAGGAAAGGGGTGTAACACCTCGGGCTTCAAGTGGTAAAGAGGTTCTCCGCCCAAACCTGGCCAGTTCTGCTTTAGCTGCAGTCCCTGTCCAGAAATAGACCGGGCCCGATTTCTACTTCTTCCTCCCCTGGGCCTGCCGCAGCACTGACTTCTTATTATCGGCATAACTCTTTCTGACTTTAGCGCTGTTTGCAGTGTTTGTGGGATGATGTCACCTCTTTGATTTGACTTGTTTTGTTTTTGAATCCCAGCTACATAGAAATTGCCCATGGTTGCTGCTGCAGGTTTTAACTTTAGCGCTGTGGTCTTGTCCTGGCAGGTGGAGATGGTGAACCCGGTGAAAAATAAAACATGTGGTCACAGTTATGAGAAGGCGGCGATTGAAAAAATGATTCAAGACAGACAAAAGAAGGGGAAATCTGCCAGGTGAGTTCCTAAGAGGACACATCCAAGAAGTGCCGGGACTGTAACACTTATTTGAAACAAGGTTACCCTCCAATGGGTACCCAGAAAGGGACTCAAAGCATAACAAACTAACGGAGAACCAGACCAAATGGTAAAGAGTCCAAATCGCTTTACTGGGTCACACATGAAGTGGCCAATGCGTTTGGGGGCCAAACCATTCAGCCCCTTCATCAGGGCTTAAAATGGCCCTTTACCCCCTTTCACTAAAAATCCCCTCAGCGTGCAGCTCTGCATGCTGATATGAAATCATTTTACATTCATTAGCTAAACAAACATATTTTTATCTTACTTACAATTCTTGTTTTTCAACTTCCTGGTCCTCTTGGGCATTAGTAATCTGTGCCCAAGCAGTGAATCCTGGGAAGTTTACATCAGCAGAGGATTGCTGGGAAATCTCATCTGTAATCTCATGAGATCTCAGGGAAAAGCAATTTCCTCCCCTGATATGATGTGCATGGTCACATGTCCTAGTCACATGTGCCAGAGTCCCAGGGAGTAAAGGGAGATGGATTTATCTGCCCTTAGTAAAAAAAATGGCCACTTTCAGAAGACTGGGGAAGAAAAGAGAAATAAGATGTGCAGAGAATACAAAGCCGGCAATTATCTAGAAGTATGTGTCTGTAGATTGTCACCACTGAAAGGTGCGTTTGTTGTTATTTAAAAAATATGGGGAAAGGTCCGCTTTAAAATCAAATCAGAACTTCCAAGTGGACTCATGAGCAGACTTTACTATATTGCTCTGTGTCGGTTAAATATAAATGGATCCGGAGGCTGAGTTACAAGATGTTCCAGTGTTGGTAACATGTTACTGGTGCTAACACTTGCCTTGATGAAGGGGGGGTGGGGGGACAATTTACGTGCAGACCGTTAACGCAGTTTGGACTCTTACTGTCTATTCTGGCGTTCCTTTATAAGGTGAGTTCCCAAAACACATGTTGTTCTGATTCATTCCAGAAGTAACAGTTCCTTGTGGAAGTGAACTTTTAAAGGTATTTCCCTTTTTTCTGACCGCGGTGCTTGCTCTGCCCTCCAATGACTTGCATCTTACACAGCGTCGGCCCACACAGCTTGTTGTGGAGAAGGATTGTATCAGAGACATTTATTATTTTGGATAGAGTAAAAAAGGGTTAAAACTCCTTTTTAGGGGGTTTTTTTTTCCATGTCCCATTTGAGAGATTTCCCTTCACTTCCTGTCATGCAGACACACAGGCCCAGGAAGTGAGACCAGATCTCACCAGGGAGCGGAATCCTCTTTTAGACAGATGCCACCAGATCAAGTGTCCCCAGTGAAAGATTTCCCCTTTATTCCGAAGCTGGCCATACACAGTCTTGATAAATTGCTAAAACTTTAAAGCGGAACTCCAGGGTTTTTAAACATTAACCCTTGCAGTGCTAGTCTTGGTCTAAGGGTCCAAGTACTGAAAATATACTCATCTGATCCTCAATCCCTCCTGGCTGCTAGAGCGGTCCCCGCAGCATCTTCTCGCCAGCATCATCACGTCTATGCAAGGTCTATTCACTTGTAAGGACGCCAAGGGGGAGTGAGGTGAGCGGTCACCGTCACAGGATCAAGGAGTGTATCTTCTTTATTCCATCCCATAGGCCAAAATGAGCAGTTAACCCTTGCAGTGCGGGGGTAGCCCTACTGCATGGGGTAACTTGTTAAAGTTCTGGAGATCTGCTTTAAGGACCCAGTCACCCCACTTACGTCACAAGTTCCGCCTATTTCATCTCGATTCTTCGTCTCGGTACTTTTTCCTCTTTTCAGTTACTGAAACCTAAAGCTGCCGTCCTGTGTCACCGAGTCCGTTTCCTCTCTGTGTCTGATGCACTTCTACGTTTGTAATGCGTCTCTTCTGTCTCCGCAGGTGTCCAAGGATTGGCTGCGAGTACGATGTGAGCATAGGTGACCTTGTTCCGGACGTGGCCCTAAAGAGAGCCATCGACATTCACAGTAAAAAGTCCACCAGTTCATGAGCTGGGCACTGATTATGGTCCCCCTGAACCCCCCTCCCTTATCCCTTTGCTATAATAAAGGGATATATAATGACCATGTGACCTTGGTGCGGTTATTTTTATTGCAGGAACACCCTCATCAGCCAGGAAATGCTTACTTAACATAATGGCAAATAGAATGGGGTACATCCAGTTTGTGTTGTCAGTTCAAACCAGTTACTGGCATCATCCAGGGTCTTACCTGTTTAAATGCCCTCACCTGCAGACCTAGAGCAGAGTGATATCAAAGACGACATCCCCAGGTTACCTCTAGATGTGTGTATTTCCTATACTTGCTCACAGGTGTTATCTGGGTAAACCTCTAAAGCCTTGGTTCTCAACTGGTGGGCCGTGACCTAAAAGTGCGTCACGACCCCGTGTTTAGTGGAAAGTCCATGGTCCCATCGCACTCCTGACCGCAAGATCCCTTTCGAGAAGCGGGTGCTATGGTAGTCGACGGATGGCAGCCGTCACAAATATGAGCAAAAGCAGAGACACCGGCGCCGACGTTTGCTTTTTCACCCTGGAGTGCCGGTGTCTCTGCTTTTGCCCGTGTTTACTGGGTCCCCGGGTGCCTTCCACTTTTCTTTTTTTAAATCCGATAGTATTTATTGCCATTTTTTGGTTTCAAACATATACAGAGAACCATATATGGAGAGCAAAAACATAGAAAAGCATAAGAATACAAAAATAAACAAAAAAGAAATGACAGAGAAAAAAAAAGGTAGTCGTCCCCTACCACAGGGATACACATATCTCACCATGTTTAAGCAAAGAAAAAGGGTGTACATGTAACCTCTACACAAAGCACATACAGGGCAGTATGGCCACCATAAAAGAGGAATGGGGTGAGAGCATGCCTTCCACTTTTCTAGGTGAGAGGTTCCTCAGCCTCCCCCTAGCGCAGCACTGTCTGTTCTCACAACAAGCAGCCATTCAAAATATGCGGCCTGGTGCCGAGTGTCAGCTTGAGGTGGGATGGGATGGGGCTATGGCCGTGAGGGAGCTCCATCCATATGTGCATTGCTTACAGCTCCCTGACGTGTCCTGTAGAGGTGCCTGGACCGAAGTGACGTCACATTCTGGCTCCCGCCACCTCTACAGGGTGCGCAAGGGATTTGTACAAACAATGCACATATGGACGGAGCCACAGCACAGCAGCCCACACTGGACCCCAGGCTGAGGATCCACTGCAGTTCTCGTAAGATAGGGAGACTGGGTGGAAAGATAGGGAGACTGGGTGGAAAGATAGGGAGACTGGGTGGAAAGATAGGGAGACTGGGTGGATTTTTTTTAAAAGAACAAAAATAGTGGTTGTGTGTCAGTGTTTTTGAGGGCCCATTCCCGTGTGATTAATGCACCTTACCATGCAATCGCACCTACCGCACATTCTGGTGTGTTGCATTGCTATTCATTTGAATGGCACACCAAAGGCATCTCCCACCCACAGTTCGATCGCCCACACGGTACCGCAATGCCCTGCGTTCCAGTGCGGAGGGACTTGAGTCACAACTTAATGACCAAGGACAAATGTGGGTCCTGAGGTTACACAGGTTGAGAACCACTGTACTAAAGGTATGTCTTCTTTCCTTTTCTCTAGTAGCGATGTTCCTGCCTCTCTTTAGCACATCTGCAGACATAAAACAGAGTTATATCGCAGGCCGCATCCCCAGGTTACCTCTAGATGTGTATTTCCTATAATAGCTCACAGATGTTATCTGGGTAAGCCTCTAAAGCAGTGGTTCTCAACCTGTGTAACCTCGGGACCCACATTTTTCCTTGGTCACGAAGTCGTGACCCAAAAATGATTCATTTCTGAGACATTTTCATTTATTACACAAAACAACTTGTGCACTATTCAGCAACGTATATATATGCACATTTTAAACATTATTGGGGGTATGGAATTGTATTGTGGGGGGTATGTGGGGGTTTGGAGCTTATCCAGTCAGACTGTCACTGAACTATTTGCACTGGAGAGTACAGTAGATACAGCGGCGGATTGATATCTGCTGTACTCTCCAGTGCAGGCCGGAACTATAACTTAATTGTCGGGCGCCGCGGCCCGATATTAATGCGCCGGCCGAAAGTATGAAAATAGTCCCTTCTCTCCACGGGCCATACCACTTTATCGGAGAGCCCGGGGGAGGCCGGGAGAGAGGGGACAGTTTTACATTATGGAGTTCTCACAAGCTGTACTACAAATTCCCCTCTCTATTTCGCTCTACTGCAGATGGGCCGCTCCATGAAGAAATGACACCGCGACCCACTGCAGAAGGTGTCGCGACCCACGAGTTGAGAACCACTGCTCTAAAGCGATGTCTTTCCTTTTCTCCAGTAGCGATGTTCCTGCCTCTCTCTTGTCTTTAGCACATTTCCTTCTGTACATGTTGCCAGAGACATCACTAAAGACATGTGCTGTATAGAATGGATAATGAAAGAAGAGCTCCGGAGTTGTTCTTTAAGAACAAGCATACGCAATACACGGACTGATTACCTTAGTATGCCTCTATAATCCGGGGTGGAGTCATTCTAATAGAACATCATTCATAAATGCGTACATTACATACATCTAGTGAAATGAAATGTTTTTTTCCTTGCAGTGGGGCTGCCCTGGCACTGCTTGTTTATGCCTAAGGGCCTGTTCACATGATTTTCAGGTCCAGATCAGATGCGGATCTGCAGACGCGGTGCTACTCATGCAGTGCGTTTTTGATGCGTTTTCGGTCCAGATGCTGACAGTTTTTTTTTTTGTTTTTTTTCTAGCCATGGGGCTGTCAGTATGCAGATTCTTGCTCTGAGGTCACTTCCGCCCTCTCGTAACATCTACTTCCCTTTGTGTATGTAAAACTGGTGATCAGACATGTATCACATGTTGATGGTGCTGGCTACAGCAATCTGCAGAGAACGAGCCCGCAGGAGACGTCGTTATTGGGTACACCCAATCTTGAGGCGCCGGGACTCCAACGGTCACTTCTGCAGTTTATATGAGGATTTGCGAGCTCACCCGGATACATTTTTTTCCTTTCCACGTATGTCCATGGAAAGGTAATGGGCATGTTCCAAATGTTCGCAGTTCATGTCTTTACCCCAACCTGTCTGTCTATCTTTTTTTTTTTTGCTTAGCTGCATTGCGTTCCGTTTTTGTCGCGTTCGTGCGTTTCCTGACCGGAAAATATGTGACATGCGCACGTGAGAACTGTAGCCCATAAAACACATAGGGATACATTGGGATGCATTTTTAGTGCAGGAGCGTACGGAGCCGGTCAGCACAGAAAACGGACGTCATGTGAACAGGCCCTGAGGGACAGGAAAAAAATGTTTTTATTACCTGATCAGGAAAGTTTTGAAATGCCCCGGAGGAACCGATTTTATTTGTAATTGAACAATATTTCAATACCGGATAACCGAACATTACACACCGCGGTCTGTAACCATGTAATGAATACATCAAAAAAAAACATGTATACAAAGGAATGCCATGCTAGGGAGTTACTAATGACCAGAGGCGATTGTAATCAAAAATAGTAAAAAAAAGAAGTTTGTCACAACTTTACAAACTATTGCACCATATCACAAAACCAAAAACACCGCTAAAAGATTGACAACGTTGTCACGTTCGCACGCACTCCTACATGCTGATGCTCCGGATGTTTGCTGAGGTCCCACCGCTCTTCTTGCTGACACTGGCCATGAAGGTCCTTGGCACCCAAGAGGGACTGGTGAGGCCAGGATACATGGCAGGGGAGGGCAGCGTGTAGGAGTGATCAAGGGGCCAATATCCTGCAGGAGGAATGTAAACAGCATGGTGCTGCTGCAGATGTAGTACATACGTCTGTGGCAGAGAAAGGGTTACGGCTACATTCCACGCACATGCGCTGACACTTGTTTAGACACATTCAGGGTTTCTGATTTGTTCCCAGACGCACAGATTTCTATGAGGGGGAATTGATCAGAATCTGGAGCAGTTGTCCATGGCAACCAATCAGCTTCTCTCTTCAGTTTGTTCAGTTAAAATTTGAAAATGAAAGGGAGAAGCTGATTGGTTGTCGCGCACAGCTGCTCCAGTTTGGATCAGTTCCCCTCATTGTGTTGTAAATGTATAGTAATTCTACCATCTACAATCACTGCATGCAGTTATATGCGTTCAGCAATGTTCTATAAATACATGTATGTCATTGCCTGTGTGAGTGAGGACTGAGGAAGCCTTGACAGCGGGATGACTCTTCATTTAATCCTTCGTCACTCCGACTTCACTTGCTGCATGCTTGTTTTTGGTGTCCCTGTCCACACCTAGGCATTTTGTACCTGTGTAAGCTCGAAGCAGAAAGCCTTCCAATATTCCAAACTCCTTAGTTTTCTATGGTGCCCCTTCACACCTCACCTGAAGCAAAAGGACGGTCGCACCGAAAAGTGCCGGAGCTTCTTTTTTAGGCAGATTTCAGCATTTGTGGGTGTTTTTGACTCCATAGACTTCAATGGCTGCGACGATAACAGCATTTTGTGTGCGTTTTCTGCTGAAAACGCCTCTTACCCTCCTCCCGGACTGTGAAATGTCACTCGGCATCCTCAAGTCTGATGCAAGTCTTTGGACCTGCATTAGAAGTGATGACGCCAGTGGTCTTTAGACCTCCAGGGCCCGGGGGAGAATAGGCTGCGTGGACCGGTCTAGCAGCCTGGCGGCATCGAGGATCAGATGAGTAAATCTGCTTTATTTGACTACCCCTATACAAAAGGAGCACTTAGGCCTTGAGGTGCAGGGGTAGCCAGGGCTGGTGCTAGATTATTCTGTGCCCTAGGCAAGACAAGCTACTTGCCCCCCAGCCCCCAATCCCCCCTCCATGCACATCTCCCCATTCTGCTATAAATTCCCAGAGTTCTTGTTCTGCCCCATAACCCCTCCATTACCCATCTCATTGCAGGATTCTATAGGCTTTGTCATGTCGTGGGAGGAAATTTTGCTGTTGTCTTCTTTTTTTTTCTTTCTTCTATCTGCTGCATGTGACAAAGGTGCTGTCATGGTTCTGTGTGTAGGGGGAAGACGAGGAGCGAGAGGGGTCACAGAATGTGGCGGTGATTCTGTGGAATATTTGCATTGCTCAAGCTGAAAGTGACGTATGAGGTTCCTGACTGCCACTGACACTGCAGAGAGAGGAACAGGTGAGGTGCAATGCAGACACTGATTCATACAGACAGAAGTGGGAGGGCAACCACAAGCTGAGAGGAAGTTACCACAAAACTGGAGTGAAAGTTCTAATTATAAATCTGCCTAGAAAAAGACAATCACATGTCAGGTATGTGAGCAAGCGTCTCCATCGTCCCATCACACGGCACAATGCCCTAAAGGGCAGCTCTGGGGCAAACACATCAAATGAGGCTTTTGTGTATTCCAATCACATGCCCAGATACTGCGAGCAGCTGAAACCATCTTTGTGCTGAGTTGACACGTAACTGCGTGATGAAAGTAGGCTCACAGTGGGAGGAGGAAGAAGGTATGTAGGTCACCTTAGAGCAGCCATTGTCAGCCAGGGTTCCTTGTACTCGGTGATCGATCGACCTCCCATCTGATGGTGCCTGTATAGTTCCATGTTCAATACCACTTGTCAGAGCCACAGGCATGACATCAATTCTTTTTTAGCTGCAGCTAAAAGCATTGTGATCACCAATGTAAGGGGCATTTTTCCCTCTGACCACCAATGTTATGAGCAGTCTTCCTACTGACCACCACTGTAAGCAGGCAATTTCCCACTGACCACCACTGTAAAGGGGGAATTCTTCCCACTGGTCACCAATATAAGGAGCATTCTTCCCTCTGGTCACCGACGTAAGGGGCAATTTCCCACTGACCACCACTGTCGGGGCATTCTTCACACTGGCCACCAATGTAAGGGACATTCTTCCCACTGATCACCAATGTAAGGGACATTCTTCCCACTGATCACCAATGTAAGGGACATTCTTCCCACTGATCACCAATGTAAGGGACATTCTTCCCACTGATCACCAATGTAAGGGGCATTCTTCCCACTGACCCCCAATGTAAGGGGTATTCTTCCCACTGATCACCAATGTAAGGGACATTCTTCCCACTGACCCCCAATGTAAGGGGTATTCTTCCCACTGATCACCAATGTAAGGGGCATTCTTCCCACTGATCACCAATGTAAGGGGCATTCTAACCCACTGACCACCAATGTAAGGGGTCAGTCTTCCCACTGTCCCCTGATGAATTGTCTTTAAGAGGAGTTCCCTGAAATCCTAAAATTATTTCTAGGGTTCTTATGCGTTAAAAGGAGGAGGAGCAAACAGCTCTTTTAAAGGAAGGAGCAGGCTCAGTGAGAGCATCAATAATGTGGTCCTGTTCACTAGTAGAGGAGGCGGGGCAGTGACATAGAGCTGTAGGCCATGAGTCGCCTCCCTTTGTTTCACAGGAGTGTATTAACATCAATCTTTTGACAGGTAAACAGATACTACATACATACTGTAGATCTATTCTGTATTAAGATAACTGGCAGCTCAGTTGCCAGAGACCAAAAAAGAAGAAGCAACTATTGCACCATGGGAGCAAACCTTTTTATTTCTGCCTTACACCTACGCCAAAAAGATGCAGCTAACTATAGAAACAGTATGGGAGAAGGAGGAGATATTGTTTTGGGGGTTTTAGATATCCCCTTCTAATAGAGGTCATTGGTTTCCTGCTTCCCTGGGACCATCAGAGCCCTCATATATTGGAAGGTAATGGAGCCTCACTGTTGAAAGCTCCTTGTTCATGGTTGCCACCCTCACATTGGACCCCCATTTGTAGTTATATTAATTTTAGGTCTCATTCACTCTAGCAGCATGTACCTGTGTTAATATGCCACGTAATAGCATACTTAGCAACATTATAGTCCAATATCCTAGGACACTGCCAGCCCCAGGCTGCTTTTCGTCTGCCCACCTTCCAGGTGGCCATGCCCAAATCAAGCCCACTTTAGGGGTTGTCCCGTTAAGACACTCTAAATATGTAAAGGCCCCCTATCGCACCCATTTTATGGGTTTGTCCTGCCCAGACCCCATCTCTAAATACTTAGGGACTGCCCACTTGCTCCCCCTATCCCCACATGTAATGCCTTTTGGAGTTCCCGCACACTCCGATAAGGTTGGGGTTAGAGCTGCAGCTAACGATTATTTTCAAAATCGATTAGTTAGCCGATTATTAAGTTCGATTAATCGGTTAATCGGATAAACAATAAAATAACGTTTAAAAAATGGCTCCAGTGATGGGACTACTAGTTTGTATTGAGGTTGTAGTCCATCACAGGAGCAAGCTTGGAGCGGTGGAAGTAAAAAAGAAAAAAAGATAGTGTGGTGTGCAATATAGTTAAATGGAAAGTGTAAAATTATACAGCAATGAATGCAGAATGGCACCGGCTATAGAGGACTACAAAACCCAGCAGGCGTGTGGAGCGTGGATGCTAGCGGGTCTGGTAGTGGCGAGCGTGAGGAGGAGGTTGCCGCGCACAGCGCGTGGAGCTCTTAACAGGGACAACTGATTGGAAGCCGATTAATCGATTATTGAAAAAGTTGACAACTTTTTGAATAATCGATTATAATCGATTATGTCGATTAGTTGTTGCAGCCCTAGTTGGGGTTATGGACATGGCCCAGGACACAGCATCTGCAGGATTTAGGGCCAAGATGTGGGACTGTCTTGGTAAATTTGGGACAGTTGGCATATATAAAGTAAGTGCCATTTAAGTAATTGTAGCGGTTCATATGATTGTGTTATGTTTATGTGTAACACATAACCAAAGAAGCTGTATGTGCGTTGGTCAGTAATTGATGTAAAAATACAATATGTAAGCTGATTTAAATGTAGCTGATTAGGTTTAACTCGATGGACATGTGTCTGTTTTCAACCTGACTAACTATGTAATTATAAAGATCTGTAAAAACACATAAAATGATGCAGAAAATACATAAAAACTACCATCAGAGACGCATTTTGCTACTTTAAAAATACTTCTGCATGACGATCAGAGGGGTTTGGCCGATACCCATGTAAGAGGCCCAGGCAGCCTGGGGGGCCAGGGCCTGGGCCCTGAGGTGGCTGCACCGCTGGAAGTGGTGGTAGTGGAGGCCGGGGCCCAGCAGTATAAGCAGGTAATAAGAGCTGCGCAAACAGCCCACCTGAGACCCTGCAGAGCCCACCATAGAGTCTCAGATGGGCTGTGCAGGTTCTCAGGTGGGTCCTGAGTCCTGTGCCTTGCAAAGTACTGAGTCTAATTCGTATGCTGTTCTGCGTTGCTGTATAATGTATTGCTGGGATTTGTAGTCCCCCTACAGCCATTCTGCATTAGAGTGTAAGCCCTTCTGTACAGCGACTGATGTGACTGGCTTAGTGTTATCTGTACAGTACTATGGTATATGTCAGTGCTTTATAAATGTATAATAGTGTGTGACTGGGGGGAAGGGGGGACATACGAGTGTAAGCTCCTCTACAGAGACTGATGAGACTGGCACAGTGTTCTCTGTACAGCACTGTGGTATATGTCAGAGTTATATAAATGTGTGAGACTGGGGGGG
>NW_017306665.1:543072-545033 GCF_000935625.1 Nanorana parkeri
ATGCTGTTGGCAGATGGGGGGGGAGGGGGGGTGCTAGCCACATAGGCTGTATGGGGCCCCATGATTTGTAATGGGAGCCCTGATCATGATGGACAACTGCTTGTTTGTGAATGAAGGCCAGGGAGGGATGACCTCCAGGCAGATATAAAGAAAACTGTTTTATCCAGTTATGTGTTCATTAAAAAAAAAAAGTACAAGTCCCTGCAGCATCTGTCTTGATTGCTTTCTGTAATCTACAAGTACAGCAGAGCTCAGTCTGGTTGAGGGAGGGGCAGCACTAGTAGCTAATCAGAGATCTGTTGCTTCGCAGCTTGGAGAGGCCAAGCTTTATTGACCAACTGTCTTGGGGAACATTTTACTGACCCGGCTGTAGTGTCTGGCAGTATTATGAGAAATATCCTAAAACATGGAGAAAGAACACGTGATACTTGTTCCAGGTAGAACATGTTATTAAGACATCTTCAAATGTCTGAACACACGAGAAGACATAATTAGCACATCACGGACGTATTATGTACATTCCGAGCCGTCCTGTCATCATGCAGCGTCGTTCCAGCGATAATACTTTGAAATCCATCTCGCTGTGTTATTTCTCCGAATCCCTCCTCGGGGCACAAACTTTCCCCTAAACACGGTGACACCTTGACAGCTGCAGCCTCTGGATTTACCAGTGCTGCTGTGTGGGGATTGACAGATTTTCTTGGAGCTGTGATGAACCTTCTGCAGTTGGTGATCGCTCGGATCTATTCTTATGTAAAAGTCAAAGCCTTACAGCGTGATTGCATAACACAGAAGAAACAACATAGACAAGCATTCCCCAGAAAACATTTAGGACAGACTACCAAGCAAGATGACCCGCGGATTTACGGCAAAGCTCTGAGCTTGCTGGCACTTCCTGTCCCACAGTGTGTGCATGCGGGTGCACGCCGTCCATATACTTACCTTGTGTCTCTCCTCGCATCCCGGCCGAAAATGTGAACTGCGCTTGCGCCCGCCCCCAGATGCTTCACATTTTCGGACGGGAGCGCGCACAGAAGACTCAGGTGAGTATTAACCTCTGTTAAAGCCTTTTTTTTTTTACACTTTTTGCATAGATTTACTGCTTGCTAGAAGAAGATCTATGCAAAAACCCAGAAGGTTTAATTATCCTTTGTTATCTGAAAGTTGAATAGAATGCAGCTTTACCAGTCCTTAGATGAGCTGTATCCCTCGTGTATTAACCAATGTGCAAGTTAGTTACAATATATATACAACGTCCATCCTATTATTCTATTTATTTCTTATAACTGCTTTCACGTACCGTTGTTACTGAATCCTGGCTTCAGGAATCTGACTCTTCCTCTCCAGCTGTCCTCTCCTTTGGTGGTCTTTACTCGCTCACCCAGACCCAGTGGGCAAACGGGAGTTGGAATCCTTCTATCCCCACCAAGCACTTTTCAAGTTCTTCCTTCACCTCCCTCTCTATTCCTCTCCTATTCTGAACCTCATCGTATTCATCTTTTTTCTCCAGTCTCTGAGGATTGCCTTGATTTATTGGCCTCTTGGACCAGTGTCACACTTCCTTGATGAATTCACTTCCTGGCTTCTCTATTTTCTCTCCTCTGTAATGCCCACCTACATCCTCAGTGACATCCCTATTAATGGGTAACACCCAGGGGCGGACTGACCAGTCGGGCACGGACCGAGGGCCCGCGGCCATTAGGGGGCCCGTCACTGACCGTCCCCTCGCCGCTACCTCTCTGCCATCTGCACCCGGTCAGCCCGCCCGCGTCAGATGCAGCTCTGTAATAGCCGGCTGCTCACTCCTCAAGTGGGTCCTCGGCAGGTCCCCAGTGGGCTGCCCTCTACAATGCCTGATTACCGGCCCGGATCGCATACAAGGCAATCCGGGCTGGCTGGATCAGGCATTGTAGAGGGCAGCCCGCTGGGGACCTGCCGAGGACCCCCTTGAGGAGGGAGCA
>NW_017306665.1:545818-550147 GCF_000935625.1 Nanorana parkeri
CACTACCAGTGTGCTTTAATTTTCCTCAACCGATAAATTTCTCTACCGCGTCTCTTCCAGGTGCGCATGTCAGGAAAACAGCTGATTCAGATGACTCGGCCCCACTGGAAGTGACACAGTGGAGAAAATGTATAGGATCGAGAAAAATTATAGAACACTGACTTTGACACTGTCCGGCCCCTCCCACTAACCTCCCACAGCTCACAGCCCAGAAGCATGGACAGCCAGTTCCCTGGCAATTCATCTTGATGCATGGCCCACTATTTGAAAAATAATGTGGAGAAAAAATTTCTCTGTCTATGTCTATGCAGGTGGGGCGTGTGGGAGGGACTTGTATATGGGCGGAGCACAAGGGGGCCCCATAATCTTGTATTGCCCTGGGGCCCCATGTGTTGTCAGTCCGCCCCTGGTAACACCCCAGCTACCTCTCAGCTCCTCAACCTAACCTCTTCTTTTGACCTAACGCAGAGGATGCACACTTCTACTCACTCTGACAGAAACACTCTTGACCTTGTATATTCCCACCTCTTCATCCTCTCCAACGCCCGGTTTCCTGTCTCTGATCACATGCGTATTAGTTTCACGGTCTCGCTGTCTTCAGCCTCCTATCCCTCTAAGCCAGTGGTTCTCAACTCGTGGGTCGCGACCCAAAAGTGGGTCGCGACACCCTCTGCAGTGGTTCGCGGCATCATGTCTGAATAGACCGGCCTGAAACACACGTTTACCTGTAGAAACGTTTGCCACATTCACCCTTCTCTTCTGTATTCTGTTACTGACTACCTCTACAGTAAAATCTCTCCCTGTCCTGGTCAATTCTGTCCACAGCAGTTCACTCTCAGCCTCCCTGGACTCTGTTTCTCTCCTCACTACATGCAAAATTAGGCCTCAACTGCTACAACTTAGGCAAGCGACATCAGAAGTCTCAAAAGACAGAGCCATGGACTTGAGTGACTATGGTTCAAAACTAAATCACTGCACGTTTTCTTATGACTCTGCCCTCCTGTGCTTATGACTCTGCCCTCCTGTGCTTATGACTCTGCCCTCCTGTGCTTATGACCCTGTCCTCATGCTGCCTATTTTCTCACTCTTATTAACACCCTCTCATCTAATCCTCCATCAACTTTTTTTTATAACTTTAACATTTTACTTAGTCCCTAACAATCTCCACTCATTACCTTACTTACTGCCCAAGAGATTGACAATCATTTCAAAAAGAAGATTGACTGAAAGTGCTCTCCTAAAATTCACGGACAACTTTCTAACTGCTAAAAACAATGGCCACTACTCTGTACTCGTACTCCTAGACCTTTCTGTCACCTTTGATACAGTTGATCACCCATTTTTCATCAACAAACTCCACTCCCTTGACCTCCAAGACTCTGGTTCTCCTATACAGTATATCTCAGTGCACCTTCAGTGTCGCTTACAACTCTCCCGCGTCTTCTCTCCATCTTCAGTAGGGGTCCCCTGGGGCTCTGTCCTCGGACCCCTTCTGTTCTCTATCTACACATCCTTCCTGGGTCAGCTGATAACCTCCCACAAGTTCTAATACATCTCTATGCCAACAACACTCAGATCTTTCTTTTCACTCCCTCAGTTTCATCACGGATTACTAGTTTACTGACTGGCATATGTCTGGCTGTTGCATCACTTCCTCAAACTCAATCTTTTTAAAACTGAGCTCATAATAATTCGTCCACCCCCACCCCCTGTGTCTACACACCTGACTTCTGCATGAAGATCAATAGCTCAGCTATCAGTCCCCTACACACATGCTAGGTGTAATCCTGGACTCTGACCTCTCCTACAGGCCTCACATTACTGACTAAATGTTGCTGTCTCAACCTCCAATACATTTCCAATATTCATCCTTTTCTAACCAATGAAACCACAAAGCTACTAATTCACTCTCACCATCTCTCACCTTGGCTATTGCAACTCCCTTCTTGGCCTACCCCTACACAGGCTATCCCACCTTCAGCTACTAGACTCATCTACCTCACCAACCTTACAGTGGCCGCCACCCCTCTTTGCCAGTCTCTCCACTGGCTTCCAATAGCCCAATGTATAACATTCTAAATACTAGCAACAACATACATAATTTTTACACAACTCCCCCAACTACATCACAACCTCATCTCGATATATCACGCAAACCATCCTCTCCACTCCGCCCAAGACCTCCTGCTCTCTAGCCCCCTCATCACCTCCTCCCTTGCTCACCTCAAAGACTTCTCCAGAGCCTCTCTCATCCTCTGGAACCTCCCTACCCCAATCTCTTTGGCATTTGCCCACTCTGTCTGCCTTTAGGGGATCCCTTGAAATGCTTCGCTTTAGGGAAGCCTATCCCACCTCCTCCTAAAAGCTGTACATTTACTCCTTCAGTCTGCTCACTCCACACACTTTCCACCTTCTGTATCATTTGTTTCTCCTTTTAGATTATAAACTCTCACAAGCAGGGCCCTTCCAGCCGTAGAGAAAACCCCTCCGTTTACAAATCTGAATAATGTCTCTCCTGTAAGTACCTAATAGGGAGAAAACGACATGTTCTTGGCAAGTCACAACCTCTGTCTGACCTAAAAATTTACCATTTTTAGCAACAGTAGATGTATTGGCCTATTAAATTTTAAGCTCTCAGGAGCAAAGCCCTGCTAACCCTCCTGTATGGAATTGTATTGCAGCTGCACTGTCCATTTAGTAAAGTGCTTTACAAACTGTTGGCACTATATAAATGCTGAATTGATGATGATACTATTAATAATACTCCTGAATGAGCTTGCCAAAGGGGGGTTTTTTTTCCGCTGATTTTATATATTGCCCCATAAACCTCGGAAGCACTAGCCCTGAAATTCTAGTTTGATGCTTGGGCAATGCACATTCATGCACAGTCACCTGCACTGCTCTCCTCCCATTAGGGTTGCCACCTGTCCAGGATTCACCCGCACAGTCCGGGTTTTGAATGCTGTGTTCGGGTTTCATGAGAGCAGAATCTCGGACACATGATGTCAGGCAGACAGGGGCAACTAAAATTTAGATAGGGGCTACTGGCCTCCCACTGAAAATAGTCTAAACTGTGATATTTACATAAGAATGGGTGGCGCTATTTACATATGAATAAGCCGCGACTCCTTCTCCCCCAAAAAATGTCTGCGCGTCGCTGGAGTGTTCAAGTTTCGCTTGAAGAAAAGGTGGCAACCCTGCCTCCCATCCCTTAAATGTCGATGAATGTCGATAATGTCGATAAATGCAAAGTAATGCACTTTGGAATTAAAAATAAACAAATGGGTTATACAATTATGGGTATGCCGCTGGGGAAGTCAGAAATGGAGAAGGATTTGGGGGTCATTGTAGACCACAAACTGAAAGGTAGTTTGCAGTGCCAGGCTGCTGTAAACAAAGCTAGCAGGGTCTTGTCCTGTATTAAAAAGGGGATGTATTGCAGGGACAAGTCTATAATTTTGCCACTTTATAGATCATTGGTTCGACCTCATCTGGAGTACGCGGTCCAGTTCTGGTCACCAGTACTAAGAAAAGATGTCCTTGAGTTGGAAAAAGTCCAGCGGAGGGCAACCAAACTAATTAGGGGTATGGAGGACCAGAGCTACGAGACAAGGCTACTAAATTTAAACATGTTCACATTAGAGGGGAGGAGATTAAGGGGGGATATGATTTCCATGTACAAAATGTTCAATGGTGGCAGCAACATTAGCGATAAACTGTTTAAAATTAACTCCGTTACAAAAACTAGAGGCCATCACCTAAAATTGGTGGAAAAAAAATTCCAGCACAAGGGGCGAAGGGGGTTCTTCACAGTAAGATCAGTTAGGGTCTGGAACTCACTGCCACAGGCGGTGATTTCAGCAAATAATGTGGAATTGTTCAAGAAACTTTTGGACGATTTCTTAAGGGACCGTAATATACAGGGGTACAGGGGTACAGGTACTCCTAGAATGAGATCCTAATAGGTTGGACTTGATGGACTAATGTCTTTATTCAACCTCAAATACTATGTAACTATGTAAATGCTTGCACCAGCATTCAGCAATACACATGCATGTCTCCTAATTTCCATTTGCAGTGGGCGGTACTGTAAATAATTCCGCTTGAAGTGGGTTTTTTTACGTGCTGGCACCAGCATGAAGTATTGAGCTTTGCAACAGGAATGCACTGAGGAGGGTGGTTACACTAGACCTACAGTGGGACCATGTAGGGCGAGCACAGCCGGCCTAAAAAAAAAGTGCAAGGGCCATAGACTTTAATAATTATCTAGACATACAGAAGTATATATATATGTGTGTGTGTGTGTGTGTGTGTGTGTGTGTGTGTGTG
>NW_017306665.1:550158-574485 GCF_000935625.1 Nanorana parkeri
TATATACTGTATATTGGGTTTAGTTGCGCTTTAAAGAAGAACTCTGATCAGAATAACAATGATCCTTTGCAGTGGGGCTACCCCTGCACTGCAAGGGTTAACTTTTCTCTAGGGGAGAGAAGATATTATACAATATATATACATGTATAATATACAGAAGATATACTCACCCAGTTCTCAGTCCCACGGCAGTGACTGCACCCCTCTCTGCCCCTCCGCTCTAGCTGTTGTATGTCCCTCGTCGTCTTTTTGAACCTGCATTAGACATGATGGTGTCACAGGTCCTTAGACTGCTGGAACCCAGGGAAGAAGAGGCTGCGGGGCTGGTCTAGCTTCCAGACTGTACAGAGGATCATGTGAGTATACCTTTTTTTATGTTAGCCCCTGGACCGAAAGGAGCACTTAAGGCTTGCAGAGCAGAGATAAGCCCACTGTAAGGGTTCATTTTTATTCTGCCCAGAGTTGTTCTTTAATATCCTTGTGATATACATGAAGTATATAGGTCACCTGGATGGGAATTATTTTTTCTTCCCAAAATAACTTTCACTTTGAGGAGGTCCTTTCCTCTTTCAGATATGTAATTCCTCAGTTTGATGCACAACATGAACATTTCTTATGTATATTATTCTCTGAAAATGTATTTTCAGAGTTACCGCTTTCCAGAGAACTAATCGGTCTCTTCTCTGAGAATCTGACCTGCAGTGTCCGCTTTTGGATACAAAATTCTCTCTTCCGTAGCCAATTAATATATTTGTGGTTGTTATCCTCAGCTCTGGGTTACAGGGCAATTAAAGTCGCATTCAATTGTAATGAACAAACCCCGCCCCCATAGTCCAAGTCCTATTCACATCATGGTATTTATAACTTGCCCATGCCAGCCAGTATAACAGTTCGGGAACTTGAAAACTTTACTATATAGCCCCGAATGGCTTTATAGCAACGGCAATTTTTGCAATGCGGAGCTGTCATGTGACCACGCTGGCCAATGGGAATCTTTCTTTTGGGACAGCGTCCTAGATGAAAGAAGGGGCAGCAGAGATTCCCATTGGTCAGCGTGGCCATGTCACATGAGTTAGTTCACCCTTTCATTTTTTATGAAGGAAAAGGTGAACTAACCTTTTAGGGCCCCCCCAGCACACCAAACAAGTGTGTTGCGTATGTTATTGCATGGACATTACTATGCAGAATTTTGCCTGTTGGGGTGGGCTGCCAATGCACCACAACACACGAGGAAACACCCTTGTACTAGGGATGCACCAATACTGATACTAGTATTGGTATCAATGCTGAGTATTTGAGGCGAGTACTTGTACTCGCCCAAATGCTCCAAGGCCTAGCACAATACCTGAGCTTCCAGTATCAGGAAGCCAGGCAGCGAGTCATTACACGCTGCCCAGCTTCCTGATTGGCCAGGAAGCCAGCTCCATGCTTCCTCAACAGTTGATGACGAGGGAGCATGGAGCCGGCTTCCCAGCCAATCAGGAAGCCAGGCAGCATGTAATGACTTTCTGCCTAGCTTCCTGATTGGTTAGGAAGCTGGTCAATCAGGAGACTGGACGCCAAGTCATTACCAGCCCCCGGTTTCCTGATTGGCCAGAAAGCCGGCTTCATGCCTCCTCGTCACCTGATCACGAGGGTGCATGGAGACGGCTTCCCTGCTAATCAGGAAGCCAGGTGGTGAGTCATTACACGCCGCCTGGCTTCCTTAATGGGACTTTCGGTAACGGCAAAAATCGGTATCGGTGCATCCCTACCTTGTACCGTTTTCTTTTTCTTTTGTAACACACCCCACCCATCTTTGTGGTGTGCTGCAATGCATGTGCATTGGGATACGTTGGCAAGGTGCATTGGGGTGCCATCCAAAAACCGTGACTCCCTTATGTGGTTCCTCAGATGCAACAGAAATGCTTTTGTAAATAGCTGTTCATTCTGTGACTGCATTTTGTTCCCCTTTTTTAAATAGCTGTTCATTTTATGACTGGATCTTGTTTTTCGCCTGCTGTTATTTTTTTTTTTATTACAAGGCCTTTGAGACATAAAACTGATAACGGGCGCCAACAGAAACTGTGATAAACAACATTAGCTCGCAAACTGATGTCTTTCTCTGTTCACAGGCTTATTGTAATTACATGTGTTTTAATTAGCTGCCTTCTGCTCGTCTACTGCACAAAATGAACAGTATGGAGAGGTGAAGCTGTGTCCGCACACAGGAACTGGTACACCTCCCCTCCTGAGTCAGCCATCATCCTGCTCCTTCCGCACAGGGAAAGCAAGCCGCATGACATATGCTGTAATTGTTGTATGGATAATGATTATGCTCTCATATGTAATCATATCTGCTCGTAAAGTCAGCAATGTAGCAGCTGACACTTCCTAAACAGGTATTTAAATAGGCCCTACACCTTCAAGTTTAGTTTTTGGGTGTTGATTTAAGGGGGGTACCTAAAGTACAATTAAACCCAAGGACAAAAATTGAATATGCACACACCCTGGATGTGGTGGCCGCATTTGTTTTCTTTTCTCAGGCTAAGAACATTTTCTGCTGATCGTCCCGAAGCCCTAAACATGATTCTAAGTCAATATTGAACTTAGAAATTAGAATTGCCGTGAAGAAAATGTGATCGTAAAATGCAGCTGTGTGGACACTGGTCATTCCTTATGCACCAGTAGGGTAAGAAGACTTGCACTTTCTACGGAAAGGTCTGGACCACCAAAGAAGCAGCAGGGTGCAACAGGCCCAAGAGATAGAAGGACAATGTGCTGTCTGTTGGGTGAGGCACACTTGGAACAAGAGGAACCCAAGGTTCTGCCCAACAGAGAAAGAGGAAGCACGTAGAGTTAAGAGAGCTGCAATGAGAGGTTACTTGTGGAGAAGCATATGGAAAATAAATCCCGCTCTGCTGTGGTATACTTGTCATTAGAGAAGCCTTTACCCCTTCTGGATGGCCATCACCCAATGAGTCACAGGCAGGGCAGCCATCAGAAATTTTAGGGCCCCATACACGGCTTTAGGCCGACCCCCCCCCCCCGGAGGGCTCTGAAGGGGTCTCAGGTTGGCTGGTCAGGGCTGCATCCCTCCTTTCCTTCCTTCCTAGCTCCTCTTACCTGCACACACGGCCTCGTCTGCCGCCGGACTGGCCAGAAGTGACATCACTTCTGGCCAGTCCGACATCCGATGAGCAGCGTCGCTGATGGGGCCCTAGCTTGTCTCAAAGCCGCTGGAGCGGCAATGCTGGGGCCCTGCGCTGCTGGGGCCAGGCCTCCGCCTCCTCGCCCTTCACCGTCGGCCGATAGTCATGTAAGGGACCCGGGCAGGCCCCCCCAGGCTGCCCGGGCCCCTCACATGAGTATCTGCCGTACCCCCCTGATGTCAGCCCTGGTCACAGGTTACAATTCTATAGGGCAGCATAAATAGATGACAACAGATCCTCAAAGATGACAATCACCCCCAAGGAACCTCTTTAAAAGATATCTGAACCCAAAAACTGCAAGTAGAGGAAATATCTGTTGATCTTCCTATAAATGCGCTGCCATTATCAATATCTGTGGAATGAACTTAAAGCACAAAAACTATTTGCTAGCATTTGATACAGTACCCCATAAACCAGCGGTTCTCAGCCTGTGTAAGCGCAGTACCCACATTTATCCTTAGTCATTAAGTCGCAACCCAAGTCGCACTGCAATGGAACGCATGGCATTGTGGTACCACGCGTACCGGTGGGGGCGATTGAACTGAGTGGGAGGTGCGTTTGGTGTACCATTCAAATGAATGCACGGTTGGTGCGATTGCGTGGTGCAGTGCATTATTCGCATAGGACTGTGCAATTAACACAACATACTCATTAGAAGATGCTCTTCTGGGGACCTCAGAATAGAGAAAGATCTGAGGGTCCTTGTAGACCAGGGGTGCCCACAATGTTTTGTGTAATGAGCTCAGTGAGATCTACCAATGAAAAAAAAACACCTGCAAAACAAACACATTCAAATGCTTACTGGTAAATGCTTATGGGAAAGACACATGAAGAGCTGAGATTAGTATTGTGACTGCAGAGCCAGAGGAGAAACATAACTCAGTCAAGTAAGAGTAAGCGTCATTAAGCAATAGCAAAGCCAGCAGGCTGCTATCATGCATTACAAATGTATTTATTCAAGAGATAAATCAATAATTCTCCCCTTTACAAATCACTGGTTTGGCCTCACCTTGAGTATGTGGTTCAGTTTTGGTCACCAAACCTCAGGAAGGATGTCCTTGAACTAGAGAACGTCCAGAAAAGGGCAACAAAATGAATAAGCGGGATGGAGGATCTGCGTTATGAAGAATGAATACAGAAATAAACGTATTCTCCCTGCAATGCTTAAGAGGGAATATGATCACAATATACAAATTCATCAATGGGGGGACGGCTGTATCGGGAATAAACTGTTTCATACAAGAACTCTGACGAAGACACTTGGCCTCAACATGATGTTGGACGAGAAGCAGAGAGGAAGTTTGTGGTGTCAGCAGAGAGCATAGAGAACTTGGATCAGTTTCTCAGCGAATATAGCATACGGGTTAAACTGGATGGAGCTGGGTCTTTATTCTACCTTACCGGCTATGTACCTAAATCTTAGTGAGAATAAAGATAAAAAAAGGAAAACGAATGCAGCCACCACATCGAAGGACCAATGGGCTTCATTATATTACATTTTTGTTTTTGGGATTAGATATTTTGAAGTTGGAATAGTGCCTTTTGAAGACAGGCAAGAGCCTTGTTTACCAGAAGACCAGCTGGCAATACACCCTGTTCCCCGGTGGACATAAAGGTCATCTGAGGACGTGCAGACTTAACGTATGACTTTTTTTTTTTTTTTGTCCTGTGGTAGGCACACTGAAACTTGGTCAAGGCTACCCACTGTCCCTGATCCTGATTTTCATGGACAGTTTTAGGTCTGGAACATTTGCCCATGGAGAATTTTTGCTCCTGGAAAATTTCCCGATGGATAAAGAAACAGTTCAGGAATCATTATATTCTGGGGTCTGTACTTCTCTTTGATCCTCCTTATCACTTTGTGGGATTGGCCAAGATTCACCTTCTCTACATCATGGAAATTACTTTAAGATGTTCCCAACTTTGGACTTACTACCAGCACAGGGAGTGGCCAGCTGGCCATAGTATTGGCTGTTCCTCTGTCAATCCACACAGTCGCTGTAATTGCACCACTAGAAATGAGAATAAAATGGAAACAATCACTTTCTTGCCACATGTTCCTCTAATGTTTTCTGTGCATGAACTGTACATTGCACACAATGCTATGCTACCCGGACGTGCCTTTTCATCCAAGCAGTGAGTGGTAACAGCCACAAACTGGCCGAGAATTGTAACTGCAGGCAACACATACTTTTTTTTTGTGACAAAGTTTAACATCTAGACTGAAAAAGACCTTCAGCATTCTTTAGGTGTGCACCCAGAACTCCATCTTCCAAGAGCTCTTTTCCTATACACAATGTATTGGCAGGGCATTGGGAGTCAAGACAGTGGCATTGATTTGCTGAAACAAATCAAGGTTAAAAAATAAATATGGTTATTTATAAATCTCCTGGAAGCATATAGTTAGACTACTAGAGCCCCTAGATGGCAGAGTATAGGAGCGTGGCGGAGTGTAGGGGCATGGCGGAGTGTAGGGGCATGGCAGAGTGTAGGGGCATGGCAGAGTGTAGGGGCATGGCAGAGTGTAGGGGCATGGCAGTGTACAGGGGCATGGCGGAGTATAGGAAATTGGAAGATATTTCTATTTATTTATCACAGGTATTTATATAGTGCTGACAATTTATATGGCACTTTACAGTGCACATTCACATCAGTCCCTGCCCTCAAGAAGCTTAGATTGTAAGCTCCTTATCTCATGTACACGCATGGTTAATTTAGACAGGAGCCAATTAACCTCTCAGCATGTCTTTGGAGTGTGGGAGGAAACACAAGCCCAGGGAGAACATGGAAACTCCATGTAAATAGTGTTGTACCCAGGATGCTACACCCCCTGTATGTACTTATATGTGATATTTGTAGGTTTGACCAGAGTCATCTCTTCTACCTGGAGACTCTTTTCATTATCCTTTCCAGAAATCTTTTATTCCCCATCGTCATAAACACGCCACCATCATCCAGTACCAGACATTTCTCATCTATGTTTTCACACCTGGTCATGTGACCTCCTCCTTGTGCCCCGCTGGTGACACGGAATCCTGGAGCCCCTGAAATAAGTAATTATCCTTTCGGCAGAAACTACCGGCGTCAGCATTCCTCAGATGAGAATTTCCTTCCTAAGCAGAAGTAATATTTTCTCCAATAAAGAACAGTGACACCCACAGAAAGGACACAGCACTGTACAAACAAGGCGGTGACCCTATGATCCGACCCTTCATCTTTTCTACATTCACTTATATTGTCTTGTGTCATCTTAGAACAAAATATACATTTATATTTCTTTCTTCAGCTGTCTCCGCATGGGATCATTCAAATAAGTTTGTTCTGCTTTGAATAGAATGGAGAAGAGTCGGAACCTCTAATAGGTTGGTGGTTCAGAACTTTTAAAGGAATACATACATTAAAGTACAATTGTTTCTTTATTAGGGATGCACCGATAACTTTTTTTCGGCATCGTGTACGAGTACTAATATTTTGCTTTCGGTACTCGCCGATACCGAGTACCGATACCAGTGCTTCCGCTGGCATGATCTGGCTTCCCGGTCAATCAGGACGCCGGACGGCTCTGTGATTGCCCGGCTCCATGTTGTTTGGCTGGCTCGATTGTGATTGGCCGGGAAACTGTCTTTCCAGCCAATCAAAATGGAGCCGGCTTCCCGGCCAGTCAGGAAGCCGGGAGGCAGGTCAATACTCACTACCCGGCTTCCTGATTGCCCAGGAAGCCATCTCACTGTTCCCCTATGGCACTGCCGGTCAGAGGAAATTTCCTCTGGCCAGAAGTACCGGTATCGAGGAAGTTATCGGAGCATTTGGGCAAGTATAAGTACTCGCCCAAATACTCAGTATCGGCACAGGTACTAGTATTAGTATCTGTGCATCCCTAATCTTTATACAGTTGCCCTATCATAAGCCCCCCCAACCCCAAGGCGGTTTGCCCACTAGGTGAAATACTTTCCTACATCCCTGGTGTAGAGATCCTTACTTTGCAGTCCCGCTTGAGACCACACAGCCTTTGTTTGTTATTTCTTAATGCCACCCCAATGCACCTAGCTATTGCAGCCGTGTTGTATGGCACCACATCGCATAGTAAGCTTTACCATGCAATTAATAAAAAAAGGGGACTTCTTTGAATAAGCTTTAGGTGGGGGTAGGCATCCCATTCAATGCAGCCCACCACTACGCACCTTACAGCACCATTGTTCTATTGCATTGCAGAGGCGTGGATGGGGGCTTGTGGTTTCCAAATTTCTATTGTAGATTTGAAAGGAACGGTATATAGAATGGTGAACTTTTGCATTGAATTACATTATTTTAGGTAGCTAGCTCATCCGACAATCCAGATGAGCTTGATTTGGAGGCAGGCTTGGGTAGTAGTTGCAGCCTGAGGCTAGGTTCAGATATCGGCAGCTGGGGCTGCGAGATCGTGCACGATTGCACACAGCGATTGCCACATGGCCCCATTGATTTCAATCGGGTTACATCTGCACGGCTGTCGCTAAAAGAAAGGTACTTGTACCTCTTTTTTTTTTTTTTTACGACACGCACTGCACGTTTTTGGAGCCGCAATTGTACTGGTGGTATCCCGCGTGATCTGTCCGAACAATAGAAGATAATGGCACCATCAGCGTGATCAGCGGGGGTGGGGGGATTCCGTGACCACATGGCCGTCTGTGCGGCTTCGTGCACCATAGTGTGAATCTGGCCTGAAAAGGACAAATATTTTTTTTTTCTTTCTACCAAATTTTGCAAAATGGCCGCTAACAATCCATATTATTAAATATTTAACTGAATATTTCCCCATGAAGTGATTTATAGAGGTTTCCAGTTTTGGCCGTTTGTTGCCCTGTATTCTCCTCTGTGCTGTGAACTGTTGAAGGAAGTAATGTAGATAATTCCCGTGCAGGTTCCATTCACCAACCAGGAGCATGGAAATTCTACATGAGCTCATAGGTGTCAGGTTATTTCCTGACAGCCAGGGGGAAATACCTGTAAGAAGAGCAAAAATTCTCACCATGGGGTCAGGTGCGGATTTCAAGAGCAACTTCACCCTTGTCTTAAAAATGACAACAAACACACCTTTAGAAATGTTTAGTGATGACAATCTACAGACAGATCCTTCTAGATAGTTGCCGGCTTTGTATTATTTACATAACTTGTTTTTTTTTTCTCCCCATTCTTCTCACAGTGGCCATATGAGTCCATCTCCCTTTACTTCTTGGAACCCCCCGGGTCCGCCTCCTGGATCATGTGACAATGCACATTAATAGGGAAAGAACTGCATTTCCCCTGAGATCTCGCAAGATTTTACATGAGATTCCCCAGGAAGGCTCTGGTGATGTAGCCTTTAGTGATGGGCCGAACACCCCCCTGTTCGGTTTAAAAAAAAATTAAATTTAAAAAGAAAAAGTGCGGTTCCCCCCTCCCAAACCATACCAGACCCTTTAGGTCTGGTGGGAATGTTAGGAGGGACCCCATTTAAAAAAAAGTGTGTGGGGTTCCCCCTCAAAGTCATACCAGGCCCTTAAGGTCTGGTAGGAATTGTAAGGAGAAACCCCACCCCCAAAAATGGGGGAAAACGTGGGGTCCGCCCTTAAATTCCATACCAGACCCTTGATCCGAGCACAGGCCTGACGGGGAAGGAAAGGGGGGGACGAGTCCCCTACGGCACTGGGAGGGTGCTTTTCCAGGGTCGCCCCTGGAAAAACACATTGTCCCCGTGCCGATGGGGACAAGAACCTCTTCCCCACAAGCCCTGGGGCGTTGGTTGCAGTGATTTTTTTTAGGAAGATATGTTTAGCACCCTGCTGGCCCCTCTCACCAGCCATGATCTGCCTGTATTGCACATTGAGACCCAGTGATGGTTTTGGAATCACTGGACCAGGGGCGTCCCGAGGCAGGGTGTCACCCGGAGCAGGTACCGGGTGATGCCCCGCAGTGTTGCCATTGCACATGCATATTACATAATAGCGAACGCGCTGAAAACAACATAAAGCACATCACGCGCTGTTACCTGCCGGCGGCCATCTTGGTGATGAACGTCGGCAGAGAGAGGAGGGGACGTTCACCTGGCAGGATAAGGTATGCCGCCTGGTCCCCTCCCCTTGTGCAACTGTCGGGCTCTCCGAGTGCCGAGTGAACGAGTGCCAGACTTTTCAGAGGGGGTGAAACCAAAATGACTGTCAATAATTTTGGTCTCACCTAGGTGCGGGTCGCACCCCCCTAGTGACGCCACTGCACTGGACCACATTCACTGTTAGAATTTCATTTGTTCAGGAAAAGGATTTCTATCCCGCTCCTTCGAGTTTTCTAGTCACTACGGTCGGAAATGATTGTCAATTTGACCCCATTAATTATTAGAGAATCGAATGAAAGTTCCAAAAACATATTTTTTCAAACTAAATTCTACAGGTGTACAAAGAGTTTTCTCCTCTGTGCCCTTAAATCCCCATTGTCAGGCACCCTTTCCCGCTGTCATGGGTCCCCTCAGCTCATGCCCTTTGGTCTTTTTGCACCAGGCTAACACTGGGTGTGGTCTGTTACTTTGGCGTTGATTTTCATTGGCACCCCAATGCGCTATTACAGTAGTGTGCAACACACCTGCACTGCAGTGCACCACAACGCACATGGGGGGATAGGTGAATTGTTCTACTAGCACATGAAGGTGCCTTAATGCAGCACCGTAACGCAAAATATTGGTTGTGTTAACACTTGTCCATTAATGCACATGTGTTAATGCAACCAAAGCACATGTGTTAACGCAATTAAGGAATGGGTCCAGTAAGGTCCCTATATGTGCACAGATCATGGACACCATAAGCTGAAAGAAAAGTCTAGCCCAGGGGTAGGCCACCTTGGCACTCCAACTGTTCTGGAACTACGAGTCCCATGATGCATTGCAAGACTCTGACAGCCACAAGCATGACTCCCAGAGGCAGAAGCAGAATGGGATTTATAGTTTCCACAAAGCTGGCGTGTCGAGGTTCTAGAGTGTAAATGAGAAAATGAAGACCTTGCAACCTATACCCTCCAGTCACTTTAAACCCTTTGCTAAGCATACATAAGATGTTTAGAAGAGCTTAGCGTGAGGTGTCATCAGGATGTGTGTGCAATGGGCACGCTAGAAGCAGGAAGGAGGGCAGGAACAGGCTGTGCAGTGCTGTATAGATATGACTGGCTCAGTATAGAATAACATACACATTACTTCTTGCGGTCCCCGTTCACCGCCCACTCGCAGTGTGAATTTCCAACTGTAGGGCTGAGCTTCTGCCTGTGAGATGTACACAGGGGTGGCTCTCTGCCAGAAACTGCTTTCTATGTAGTCCTGAATGTGAGAAAGAAGAAGAACTGGCCGTGTTACCTGAAACAGAGTCTCACTTTTATCCCCGGCAGAAACCTAAAATGAAGAACCTGCTTACTATACTGCAGATCTCTGTAATTGTTCAGATATTGATCAAATTTGACTTGTATTTCGTCCCAAAATGTTCTAATGTGTTGGGTTCACCATGCACGTTTGCTTGCATGTCAGTAACACACATTGTACATGCATTTAGGGGGATCCTGTTCATTTCTCATGGGCCTCCATTGCATCTCAGGGCAGTGAGCAACACACGTGACCCATCACTGCCCCCAAAGGCGTAACTATAGCCATCGCAGCCCTGGTGGCTACTATGGGGCCTGGGGGTGGGAGGGGCCCCATTAGGTTGTTGAGGCAAATCAAACATAAAACATGTGAAGATAACACAGTACCGTATCATTAAGGGTTGCAGTGGTTGGACGACAATTCACATCCCGTGTGAAGTCTACAAAGAGGCGAGTCTTTGGGATCTTGGCATCGTTACTGCTCAGAGAGAGGTTGTCAGGGGGCCCCATCACATTTTTGCTATGGGGCCCTATGATCTGTAGTTATGGTCCTGGCTGCACCACAAGGCAAATATCTGAATACAGAGGTGCTGTGAGGAGCTGCGTTGGCCAGGACCGGGTCCGTTATGTTTTTTTGGTGTCTTGAACTTTGTTTAGGGTCTTCCGAAAAATAACAGGTAGAGGCTACTCACGATAAAGCGCACATGCAGAGGCGTGAACAGGTCCTTAAAGTAGGACTGAAGCCAACATTTTTTGTTTTGGATAGAGTAAAGGGGGTTATAACCCGTCAGCTTACTTTTTTTTTGCCATCTGTGTCCCATTGGGGAGATTTCTCTTCACTTCCTGTCCTATAGCTACAAAAGGAAGTGAGAGGAAATCCCTCCAAAGAGAGGGAAATCTCTGGTGGTTACCAGAGCTGGTGTCCCCATTAGAAGTTGTTTTATCTATTTGTGCTCTGGTGACAACACAAAATTTGGGGTTTTCTTTCACTGATAAAGGTCAACAGGAAGGTGAATCTCCCTAACGTGGACACAGACAGCAATAAAAACCTGGCAGGTCTTCTAATCCCACTCTGCCAGAAAAGTCGGGCACACAGCCATGGACCAAGAGCCTGACAGCTGCATGAGAGAGGAGGGGACCTGGAGGCATACCTTATCCTGCTGGATGAACGTCCCCTCTTCTCTCTTCCGGCGTCCATCACCGAGATGGCCAGCGGCACCTAAGTGCATGATGTGATGATACCCGGCGGCCGCACTGGGTGACACACAGCCTGGGGACACCTGCTCTATCCAAAACTACAACAAAACCCTTAAGTCTTTGGTTGCACTTTAAGAAGTGCCGGAAGGAAAATTAGGTTTGGAAAAGTTAAATTTTCCTTTAGATTTTAAAATGTATGTTCACCATAATGGGCAGAAGGTCCTGATGACCTATCCGCAGGCACTTCCATTGTTCCTCTCTACTCTTCTCTTTGGATAATTGGATTCTGATTGGTTGCAATAGGTCAGTGTGTTTTGCACACATTATTCCTGTTTGCGCTGCTTAGACTTTGCCCGAGACGGTCTGATTTAACCCTCGGCTGACCCAGTTTTATTTCTCTTGCTAATTTCGGTGTTGGAAAAAAAAGCAGTTTGTTGAATTCACAGTGAGAGCGAGCTGTAGCTGTACGGTTTAATATTAGTGTACAGGAAAGGCTCAGCCTTCCCCACTGCAGACATGTAGGAGGAGGATGGTGAATGTGATTCTAAGGGAAGCGGGGGACGAAGGAGGTAGAAACCGAGTCGGAAACATTTATTTGAGAATGAACAAGATGACTGTACTCTGTGTGTGTGTCTATATATATTTTTTTTCTCTCTCTCTCTATATATACATCATATTGCCAAAAGTATTGGGACGCCGGCCTTTACACGCACATGAACTTTAATAGCATCCCAGTCTTTATCCGTAGGGTTCAATATTGAGTTGGCCCGCCCTTTGCCGCTATAACAGCTTCATATTAACATCAATAATATATTTTGTTTTGCATTAGGTCACAAACACTGTGCACCAACATAGCCTCGCAATCAGTGACACCCCCTATCCTCACAGTAAAAAAAAGTTAGGCATAAAGCTGTTGGGCCTCTTCCCTCTGATGCCAAAACCATGCTGCTGCTGGTCAATTTTTTCACACCTGTATTTTAGATCTCATGCTCTAGTTTTTTGTACCTTGTGTCTCAATATTTAGCTTTGTTCTTTCTGATACAAAACCGTCCTGCCACTGGACATTTTTTATAACTGCCTTATCTAAGGGCTGAAACTTTATTTATTTTTTTAGTAGGAAAACACTGTGCCTTGCATCTTGTGTAATGTGAGACACTAATATTTTTTGAAAAAATAATGATATGGGGATCAAGGGGTGGAGGGAATGTGGCAAAGAAGTTTTTGTGCACTGTTATTACCCTTTTAGTGCAATATTTTAAAACAATGCAGTGCGGTGCTGTGAAAAAAATATAGTTTACGAGCTATGCCATCAAACTGTGGTGCCACAGGCAGGCCAATTTTACACACCCATATCTGAGGCTTTAGCTCTAATTGTTTTAGGAAGACACTTTCCTGTGACTTCCCATTCTGCATTTAGGTCTGCAGGGATCCCAACCTGAAAAAAGTAATTTCAGGGAGGCGCCCTTCTCATTTCAGGGAGGCGCCCTCTAGGGGGGAAGAGCACCTCCCTGAAATGCTGGCAGATAGCACGGGAAGCATTAGCTTCTTTGCTATCTGCTAGGTTGTTTTTTTTTTTGTATTCTGACAGCTGCTGACGCCGTCAGAGTAAATAAAAAAACAGCATAGGAATGAATAGCTAGATTACTATTGGCTATTTCAATTTGCAATAGCTAATAGCAAGCTGACTATTGTACCCACCCTCTGCTGCTGTCAATCAGCACAGGAGGACCTAATGGAGAACTTCAGTCCACCTCTGCTGATTGACAGCAGCAGTGGCAAGTGCAATAGCTAGACTGCTATTGGCTATGGCAAATTGAAATAGCCAATTTTTTTTTCCTCTGAGTGATGGTGGCCCCGATGTCAGAATCCCCCCCCCCAAAAAAAGACAGCATGGAATGGTTTACTCTGCTAGATAGAGCAGAGTAGACCTTTCCGGGAGAAAATGTTTCTCTCCCAGGTGTCCGGGAGCCGCTGGGTCTGTTGTGGTTGCTACTTCTGCTGGTCAAGGTAGGCCTAGTACTGCTTGATCTCGATTTACCTGGAAAAAGCTCTTTTTTAACTAATATCTAAAAATGCTGTCTGTAAGCAAGGCAAAGATAGTCCAGGAGCGAAGAACAGAAAGAAGTGAGCACGGGGCCTAAATGACAGAATGAAATGAAAGGAGCACTTACCTGACTCAGTGGATGGAAATTGCAAGGAGGCTTCAGGTGGTGGTCTAGATGCTGTTCAATTAATTGCAGATAGAGAGTTGCAGACATCATGAGAACCTCCCTCCCTCCAGCCCTGTTTTTTGGGGCGTTTTTTTTAATTCTTTATTTCTGAAAAGACAAGGGAGCAGTCACAAAAAAGGCAGCATTGTAGAGTCAGAATGGAATAATGACAGTGAGAAAACAAGAGACCATAAACAGCGAGATCCAATGTATGTCAGCCAAAATCGCAATGCCAGCTGCACGTCTGAAATATAATACTTACACCATTCCACAATGCATGTGAATACTCTCCTCATCAGAGGTGAGTAACTATGACAAACCACAGAAGAAAGGAGACAGGAGTAAACCAAAGAGCAGAGAAAACGACTATAAAGAGAAGAGTAGGAAAAGGTAACGTAAGCAGGGAAGAGAAGAAAACCGGAAAGGAATTGGGATGACAAGCCTAGAAGTCGTAGGACTTGGGTTGGGGTCTTTGAATGCATTCAATTTGGTGTCGTAAGTGGTTGGTAGATGGTGTGGAACCCATCTTGGGTTTGGTGTCGTCTTCTCAGTGTAGTCAGCTTGTGGTGACCTGGTGTTTTATGGATCAAGAAGTGTCTGTGGACAGGTTGTGAAATCACCCCTGACGTGGTGCCCGTGCAGCTGTGGGCCAAACTTGTGGAATTTGGTTTCCGAAGACACGTGGATCTTATTCTGTCTTCAAGGACTCCAAACCCAATAGTGATTTGCTGTTAATTGTTCTTTAAGGTTTGTTTTTGTACTTTTACAAGGCTGCCGAGGCCATTTAGCTCAATCCAGTTGTGGTCTAATAGCCAAAGTATGTGATAGATAGATAGGTAGGTAGGTAGGTAGACAGACAGACAGACAGACAGCCTCTGATTGGAACCAATCATTTGTATAGCTGCCATTGATCAGACTTGGGACTATGGAACAGAGATACCTCTCTATTTTTCATACACTGCTGCCTTTGCGTCATCTCAGCAAAACAGGAACTCTAGTGTGACTTGTCATTGTCACAGGGGCATGTGTCACCTGCATTGTATATTTATCATACCATTCACTGAATGGCACAGTGAAAGGTTTTTTTTGTTCATTATCTTTTCTACACCCAACTCATGACAGGGCATGACTCACCTGACACTCCAGGGTCTCCTCTCTTTGCTGCAATCACACCCTGACCCCGGGCCCCAGGCTCACCCTGTGTATGAAGGCAGGCCATAAAAAAGACAGGTGATCTCTGGTGATTCCACTAATAGTGACAGGAGATATTCTGACATTTCACGAATGAGGCAGCTGTCACTGTGGTGCAGTACTGTGCATCCCAGCATAGATCCGAGGATCATGCTCAGCTAATTATTCTGTCATTAATATACAGTTTAGCAGTCAATGCATCAAAAACTAAAGCTTTCTCTTTAAAGGGTCATTCCATGTTTGACGTTTCAGGCAAAACACCTGAGAGGTTTCTTTTTTTTGTTTGTTTTTTGGGAACTCTGTTATAAGATCTCTGTGCTGACTAGTTCCTGGGTCTACACACCTGCTGTGCCCATCATGAGGGGTTCCCACCTTCCCTGCTATCATTTTATTTATTATACATTATGAAGAAAGTAACAGGAACGACCAGTAGGGATGAGCTCAGGTCCGAACCTGAGCTCCACCAAACCCAAAAAGAGATCCATACACGAAAGGAAGTGCCTTCTATGCTGTCCAATCAGCTGCGAGCAGATAATTCCTGATGTAAGCAAAGGGCACTGACATCACTGACCTTAAATACAGCTATATTGCCAAAAGTATTGGGACGCCCCTCCAAGCCATTGGATTCAGGTGTTCCAATCACCTCCATGGCCACAGGCGTATAAAATCAGGCAACTCGGCATGCAGACGCTTCTACAAACATTTGTGAAAGAATGGGTCGCTCTCAGGAGCTCAGTGACTACAAGCGTGGTACCGTGATAGGTTGCCACCTGTGCAACTAGGCCATCCGTGAAATTTCCTTGCTACTAAATATTCCACGGTCACCTGTTAGTGGTATTATAACAAACATCAACTCAATTATAACAAACAGCCACGAAGTGGTAGGCCACGTAAAATGACAGAGCAGGGTCAGCGCATGCTGTAGAGCACAGTGTGCATCTGTCTGCAGAGCCAATAGCTACAGACCTCCAAACTTGGTGTGGCCTTCGTATGGCACAACAACAGTGCGCAGAGAGCTTCATGTAATGGGTTTCCATGGCCGAGCAGCTGCATCCAAGCCTTACATCACCAAGTGCAATGCAAAGCGTCAGATGCCGTGGTGTAAAGCACGCTGCCACTGGACTCTAGAGAAGTGGAGACGTGTTCTCTGGAGTGACCAATCACGCTTCTCTGGCTGGCAATCCGATGGACGTGTCTGGGTTTGGCGGTTGCCAGAAGAACGGTACTTGTCTGACTGCATTGTGCCAAGTGTAAAGTTTGGTGGAGGGGGGATTATGGTGTGGGGTCGTTGTTCAGGGGTTGGGCTTGGCCCCCTAGTTCCACTGAAGGGAACTCTTAAGGCATCAGCATACCAGGACATTTTGGACAATTTCATGCTCCCAACTTTGTGGGAACAGTTTGGGGGATGGCCCCTTCCTGTTCCAACATGACTGCGCACCAGTGCACAAAGTAAAGTCCATAAAGACATGGATGGGGGAGTTTGGGGTGGAGGAACTTGACTAACCCGCACAGAGTCCTGACCTCAACCCGATAAACACCTTTGGGATGAATTAGAGCAGAGACTGCGAGCCCGGCCTTCTCGTCCAACATCAGTACCTGACCTCACAAATGGTCAAACATTCCCATAGACACACTCCTAAACCTTGTGGACGCCTTCCCAGAAGAGTTGAAGCTGTTATAGCAGCAAAGGGCGGAGCCAACTCAATATTGAACCCTACAGACTAAGACTGGGATGCCATTAAAGTTCATGTGCGTCTAAAGGCCGGCGTCCCAATACTTTTGGCAATATAGTGTATCTACATATGACCCATGATGACAATTTATGCCTGTATGGTCATATAAGGTCAATGACATCAGCACAAGCATCCCACCCCTTTGTTTACGGTCAGCTGTGGGATGGGGAATGCCCCGATCCACAGCTGATTGGGCAAGAGGCCTCATGTAGCTTCCATGTTTGAAAAGGTCCAGACCTGAGCTCATTCCTACCCACCAGGCTCACCCAGTGACTAAAATAACACTTTTTGTGACCTCACCTGTTACAGAGGATTTATCATTATTGCTAACATCCCTGCAGCATGTTTTAGCACAGCTCACCACAATACCTGGCACAGGTACATTGCTGTGTATTGGGGTGCCATTCTAAATGATGGTTGCAGCATTCATGAATGCTGAGTGACGGTTTTCTTGCTATTTCCAACGCCAGGGACAAATTCAGCTGGTGCTTATGTGTGGCACATTTTACATTCTGGAGCAATGGCTGCGACAAATCCATTATGGAAAACCGCCATATCAGTGATAAGTAAGAACGGAGGTAAATAGGACCTCTTCCATGTTGGAGTAAATTGTGTCACATGTGAGTAGTGAGTCAGTCAAAATCCTGTCGGAGGCAATTCTACAGATTCCTATACACCTTGCACGAATCTGTCTCAAGTTTCAAAGACGGGAGGCAGATTTCTAATGAGCGTCTACCACACTCTTTATGAATTCCAACAAGTTCCTATATTAGGAGTAGGCAACCTTGTCACACCAGCTATGGTGAAGCTACAAATCCCATTATAGCTCAGCCTCTGGGTGTCATGTCTGTTGCCAGTGGCGTAACAATAGCCATAGCGACCCATGTGGCTGCTATGGGGCCTGCGGGTGGGAAGGGGGCCCCAATAAGGATTGCAGAAGTTGCTGCTGACACTGACATTATTCATCAAGAAAGCTGACATCAGATGTACAGGGCATCTATACAGGCAGCTCTCCTGCTACCTGACTTAATATAATTGACAGTAGGGAGGTTGCTGGGGGACCCCATAAAAATTTTGCTATGGGGCCCATGATCCGTAGTTACGCTCCTGCCTGTAGCTGTCAGAGTCTTGCAATGCCTCATGGGACTTGTAATTCCACAACAGCTGGAGTACACAGGTTGTCTACCCCTGCCCTATAAATAAAGGCTCCTTTTCTCTGTCCTTGGAAATCCCTATGAAATCCCAGCAGCCGTAATAGCTTGATTGACAGTTGTAGAGCATAAAAGGAATTTTTTTCCCAATGCGTTCTGTGCAGCAAAACATTTGGCGTCGGAAATGCCCGGCTTAAGCTGCGGTCTCGGTATGCTCAGGCACATTGCGTGCAAAGTTCTGTTAACATTTTCTAAGAACAAAACTTTGCCCGGAGCTAAAGACTTTCAGAGAGCAGGCCTTGAGGCCGGCGTCACTCCCGTACTCGCTTAACCATCAGGCTGCCAGAGACGTTGAAGCAATTAATGGTTAAAAAATTTTTTAAAACGGGCCTGTGCTGCATTATCTCACCGGAGACCCCCAGGATGGAGCCAGGAAACTGATGCAATGTGTCTATGTAATGCCGAGTGAAGCCATTTAATTGTCTTTGGATAATGCTGCCGAGCCAGCAGGCCCGAATGATGTCACTGTGCTAACACAATATGTGCACTCACGCCATGTTCTGCTCGACAAATAGTATATTATTTGTTCTATTAGTAATGTGGCATTACAGAAACGGCTTACGCTACAAAGGGGAGCGCGTCAACCTCGAATTACACGCGGCCAGGAAGGTTTAGAACAGCGCCGCGTAAACATTGCTGAGTTCTAGAAAGAAAAAAAAAGGTGATTGACAAGAGAAGTTGCTGCAAAAACCCTCACAATAATTACCCGCGTGCGTTTTATTTTATTCATCTTTACGTGGGGAACGGCCTTTTTGGGGGGTTTTGGTGTCAAATTTTTGTATATAAATAAAATAAATTGTACATGAGAAATGTTTTGTCCTAAACATGTTTTTGCCATTGATCCTGGTAGCGCGACGCATATCTCTGACTTTATGATGACACCTTATAATACAACGCATGTAGGCAAAGGACACACAGGGCCCCAGTTATGCAGAAGAAGGATTAATACACAAAAATGTATGATTAGGCCCACAGGTGGGGGGGTTTTTCCCGCTTGCTTTTCAAAATACCAAATGCAATCGTTCAGAGGTTGTTAGTTGCATTGTAACAACATAACTGGCTTTTACTTCCTCCCAATACCTCAATCCAAACAATGATTACCTTTTGTATCACTTGCCCCTCCTACTAGATTGTAAGCTCTCACGAGCAGGGCCCTACCAACCCTATTGTACTGTAAATTGTATTGTAACTGTACTGTCTCCACTATTTTGTGAAGCGCTGAGCAAATTGTTGGCGCTATATAAATCCTGTATAATAATAAAAATTCTAATAATAAAAATATGTGCTAATCCTGCTAGTCCATGCACTCCAGCCAGTGGTGTCCCTAGACTTTTTGCCGCCTGGGGGGGGGGGGTTTGATGTGACACCACCCTCTGCAGTCTCAGCATCTCCCTCCTTGGATCAGCGTCCTGCCCAGCTCCTGGCAACCCGTGACGTCACTGGTTGCCAGGAGTGCGCCAGAGCACCCCAGGTTGCTAAGAGGTGAAGGGGGAGCTGTGTATGGCCCTTACACATCTCTCAGCAACCTGGGACGCTCTGGCTGGAAAGGGGGCACCAGGCAAACTCTAAACATTGTGCCGCTCTGCCGTTGCCCACCCCCCAACGTGACCCAAAGAGATGCTGCCTGAGGCAACAGCCTCATTAAAGGACAGCCATGTCTCCAGCCCCCTCTTCTCACTGCCAACGCTTTCTATGGGTTGTAAAGGGAACAGCAGTTCTCTAGACAACCTGTGTGACGTCACAGGCTGACCCACTCTTAGACCAGGCCTCACCACTTCTGTTGACAGGGGCTCCCATGCAGTGGTCATTATATTCACACTGACCTCAGCGCCTCACACTAAACTCAGAACCATGTACTGTATAACATTGTATACTTTACTATGGTGTATGTGTGTGTGTATATATATATATATATATATATACACACTCACACACACACACACACACACAAATATTGGCACCCCTGCATTTCTGTCACATAATGTAGGGGTGCATACATACGGTACATACACACACACACACACACACACTGTATATACATACAGACTGTGCCTGAGTCTTTTATATGAGCCACTAGAATGAATGTCGAGTATTTCTGTGACATTGAAACGTTGACATTTGTTATGTTTTAGGTTCACTTTATTCGGCTCTGAAGACTGTTATTTGCCATAATGACTGTTATTTTCAACAATGACGGCCAATGTGAGTCAATGGATGGAAATAACAACCGTTATGTCACAAAACACAAACTTTACAGCTTGGTGCATTGAGCCTCACGTGTCCAAACTTCCAGTTGGAGATATTCCTGATCATTGTCATCCTCCTGCTTCACTGAATGTTCTATTATTGTCCTGTCTGAACTTATTTAGGCCTCGTGGTGAAGGGATATGTGTTCCTGGGTCTTACTCATGTTTGTAAGGGTGTCTAGCCTAAGGCTGCCACCTTTTGGTTCAACCACAAATTTACCTCACCGCTCTCAGTGCACACCCCAAATTTACCTCACCCTTCGCACTGAACACCCCAAATTTACCTCACCCTTCTCACTGAACACCCCAAATTTACCTCACCCTTCTCACTGAACACCCCAAATTTACCTCACCCTTCTCACTGAACACCCCACATTTACCTCACCCTTCTCACTGGACACCCCACATTTACCTCACCCTTCTCACTGAACACCCCAAATTTACCTCACCCCTCTAACTGCACCCCAAATTTACCTCACCTCTCTCACTGCACACCTCCCCCAAATTTACCTCACCCCTCTCCCTGCACACCTCCCCCAAATATACCTCACCCCTCTAACTGCACCCCAAATTTACCTCACCCCTCTCACGGAACACCTCAAATATACCTCACCCCTCTCACTGAACACACGAAATATACCTCACCTCTCTCACTGAACACCCCAAATACACCTCACCCCTCTCACTGAACACTCCAATGAATACCTCACCCCTCTCACTGAACACCCCAAATATACCTCACCCCTCTCACTGAACACTCCACTGAATAGCTCACCTCTCTCACTGAATGACCCAAATATACCTCACCCCTCTCACTGAACACTCCACTGAATAGCTCACCCCTCTCACTGCACACCCAAAATACACCTCAATCCTATCACTGAACACTCCACTGGATAGCTCACCCCTCTCACTGAATGACCCAAATATACCTCACCCCTATCACAGTACACCCCTAAATACATCTCACCCCTCTCACTGAATGACTCAAATATACCTCACCCCTCTCACTTCACACCCCAAATACAGCTCCCCCCTCTCACGGCCTGCCCCATAGGCGTTGAAACCCTTATAGCTTCCAGGTTCAGTAACTGGAGGAAAGTGGAGGTGTGAACATGTCCCTCTGATGCAACCTGAAGACCCCTGTGGTGCTGGTCCAGGCCCGCACGAGGGACCACAGAGCCTGAGATAGACAGCGGCAACCAGGGGACCAGATACCCAATGATTGGGTAATAGCCGTGATCTTGGTTTGAACGAAGCATGAGGACGTCTATATACGTACGCTGGTACTGACGTGGTCATTTGTTACGTTTTTACAAAAGGTGGACAATGCCTTTAATCCTTTTCGGTTCACGTTACTGGAGGCATTAGGCCCCTTTCACATGGGTGGTCCAATTGGGTCCACCTGTTAGTTTTTAATGTGGACCCGATTGGATGCCCAATGTAAGTTTATGGGCAGTCGGATCTAAATGTATCACCTCCTCATGTATCACTTCCCCCTCCTCTTTTAGATTGTAAGCCCTCAGGGGCAGGGCCCTCCTTACCATCTTGTCTTGTATTGTGATTGTAATGTCTTCCTTATATTGTAAAGCGCTGTGCAAACTATTGGCGCTATATAAATACTATGTAATAATAATAATAAATGGACGGGTGTCTGTTTACAACCGGTTGCCCCCAGTTCTGGCAAAACAAACATCACAGAGTTGATTCTGCCGGATTGGGGGGGTAATGTGATGTAAACAGACACATGTCCGTTTACATCCGATTCCCCATAGACTGACACGGGGTCCGGTCATTTTAGGTTTTTTCTTCCATCGTGCAATGGAGGGAAAACACTGGACGGACATGGATGTCATAGCGGTGACATCCGTTCTGAACTGCTCCTGATCGCAGGGACATCCCGAGGCCGCGTGTCACCCAGAGCGGAGACCGGGTGACACCCCGCCATGACGTCATCGTGCATGTGCGTGACGACGTCATCGCGCATGCGCAGTCATCTTATTGAGGAGGAGACTTCACCCGGCGGGATGAGGTATGCCACCGGGTCCCCTCCTCTTTCCTGACACTGTCGGGCTCTTGGTCAATGACTGAGTGCCTGACTTTTCAGAGGGGGTGACACCAAAATGACTGTCAGTCACTTTGGTGACACCCGGGTGCGGGCTGCCCCCCCCTTGTGACGCCACTGCCTGATCGGATAGTGTGAAGGGGGCCCTACAGTGGCATGTCCTTTGCCTACATTCTTCATGCAGGGGTAGGTGACCTCAGCCCCCCAGCTGTTCTGGAAACTACAAGTCACACGAGTCATTTCCAGACTCTGACAGCCACAGACATGACTCCCAAAGGCATGAAGGGATTTGTAGTTTCACCACAGCTGGAAAGCTGTAGTTGCCTACCCTTGCTATAATGCATCCTTCATTTCCATCTCAGAAAGTTGGGTTTCCGTTCCCCAATTTTACACATGACATAACTTCTGTTAATGTTCATTTTGCCTCAGTAGTCCGGTTCACAATGACAAAGCTGAACACAACGTATCTCTTTGTTTCCCTTTCGTGCTCCATCCTTCAACATCCTTCAACACACAAAAACAATTCACAAGAAAGCAAATTCTGCCGCCGGACAAAAAAATTTCGGCTTCTGACATCTGACTTTTTTAGGTTGAACGTTGTCGCCGGCGCGCCATGAGATGAGTCACTCAGCACAAGAGCTGCATGCGGATCCCTCTATAGCTGAAGGCGCGTACGAAGCAGCGGGCGGGCGACGACGACTCTCCGCTCGCCATCTCGGGAATTTGCGGCTCCGTTCTCTCCCGGATCACATTCACTGAGAATTACATTTTTTTCTCCAAACGTGCATCCTCCATCCGGAGCTTCCGAAAAAAACAAATCCTCGGGTCATGCTGACCTGAAGCGGGCAATGAAAATGCGTTTTGTAAAAGTTCTCTTTGTGCCGCGGCGCGCACAAATCCGGAAATAACCAGAGCGGGGGGAGAAATCTAGCGTATAAATGTCATTTGTCACCATGGGAGGTAGCCTGTCATTAGAAGACGTTCTCCTCTAGTGTGAAGTGATAGCACCATGCAAAAAAATTCATATACTTCCATGTGCTTCCGTCCGCTTCTCTTTTCGGAGGCGTCGTTTGCGAGAGATAAAAGGTTAAAGTTCCCCAAAAGCTTTGGGCCTGTAGCCAGAGACGACGCCGGCGTCATACCGCCCTTGTGTGTGGGGGCGGGACCACAGCAACCCATTACATGCCATGCAGTTTGATTGACAAGTGAACCCGGGTGGGCAAACTCCGGCCCTGCAGGTGTTGTGGAACTACAAATCCCATAAGGCATTGCAAGGTTCACAAAGCCACAGGCATGACTGCCAGAAGCAGATGCACCATGGGATTTGTAGTTTTGCCACAGCGCCAAGGTTGCCTACCTCTGCCTTAACCCATAAGCCTGTTCACTAGCTGCTATATATGTGAGGCTCTAGAGAGGCGGGGCCAGACGTCAGTTAGGCAGTCAGGTGGATCCTGACAATACCTGATATACCTGCATTTCATGGGTAAGGTGACCATACACTGTACAGCCTGATTGCACAATCTCCATTAGATCTACTATGTAGTATGAGGTCCAACTAACTTGATACTCGTGCAATGAATTGTTTAGGTTTGTCCTCCTATTACAATTTTTTTGTAAATATAAAGTAGATTGCACAATCAGATTGTACAGTGCGTGGTCAGACAAATCCTTACGTTTATGACCTCTCATAAAGAATACATGCCTTTCTCTCCAGAAGGACGAAGCCATCTTTGTTCAGGCATCATCCACGGTCAGCGCCTACTTCCTGAACTGGGATGCTGGCTCGGAGAAGGATACAATCATATAAAATCCTGGTGCTTGTGCAGATTTCCTCTCACTTCCTGTTGTGGTTATCAGACAGGAAATGAAAGGAAATTGCCCTAATGGGACTCGGATCTAAAAAAAAAAAAAAAAAAGCCGACGGGTT
>NW_017306665.1:575336-595551 GCF_000935625.1 Nanorana parkeri
CATACAAGTGCTTTACAGCCGCCCGATCACTTGGGTGCCCCAAAGCCCCTCCCCCCCCACCCACCCTCCGATGCTGGCGGTCCCTTCCTGTGGGCCCTTGGACCGGCATGGTGGGCGTTGGTGAGATGGGAGGGGGTCAGCACACTTCCACTGTCTGATCTTCCCTCCGGTTATTGAAACTTTTAAAGCGTCACCCATGGCTAATTCTGGGTTCTGTAGTTCTTGCCCATGTCACGAGCACGCACAATTTTTAGGCTGTTGGGTACCTAGTAACTTTTTTTTTTATTATTCTGCAGGGCCTCTGCTTTCAAATGTCTTTGTTTTGGGGGTTTAAGTTTTCTAGCCAGAAATGCAGATTTTTAACGTGTGCAAATATAAAAAAAAACATTTCTCCGGGTGCAAAGAGGTTAAATAAAACATCAATGATATCAAATATCAGCAGCAAAGTGTTAGCATGATCATTTAGGCCTCATTCCCTCGAGAAGCGGGCGGCCCATACAGCTTCATGCTGAGTGCACGGCCCCCCGGGAAGGACAGGTGCTGTGTGTGATTAGTACGCAGCCCCTGTCCTTCTCTATGGGACTACGTGGCCGTACGGCGCCCTACGCTCAACCCAGGTGCAGGTCCGTACGGGTGCGGATGTCCATGCTCGGACGCAGACAGGATCCATCCTGTCAGCGTATTAGTACGGACACCCGCACTTGGGGTGAGCGTAGGGCAGCGTATGGCTGCGTACTCCCATAGAGAAGGACGGGGGCTGCGTACTAATCACACGCAGCACCTGTCCTTCCCATGAGCTGCCCGATACGGCCGTGCATGCAGCATGGAGCTGTACAGGCTGCTCGTTTCTCGTGTGAATGAGGCCTAAATGCTTTTACCACTCTGCAGAATGCCAGTATACAGGATCATAGTAGGCTCTCGTGCTCTGTGTGCCTCCTGGAGGGGCTTGCTGGCCGATCTTAGGAAACATGCCGCCTATTTGGATCTAGTCCTGAAAAACTGAGACACAGTGAATTTTTGCATCTCCAACCTCATCTCAAAGTATCACCAATACAAGGGATGCACCGATACTAGTATTGGTATCAGTGCCGTTGCCGAGTACTCGCCCTCGCCCAAATGCTCCGATACCGGAACTTCCAGACAGAGGAGGATCTCCTCTGACCAGCAGTGCCACGAGGGAACCTGGAGCAGGCTTCCTAGCCAATCGGGAAGCCTGGGTGGCCTGTAATGACTCGCCACCTGGCTTCCTGATTGGCCCGGGAGGCTGGCTCCATGCTGTTTGGTCAACTCGATGTTGAATGGCTGGGAAGCCAGCTTCCCAGCCAATCGGCATGGAGCCAGCCAAATACGGATTGACCGGGAAGCCGGCTTCCTGATTGGCCGGTACTCGATATCAGAGAGTACCGAATTATAAATATCGGTACTTGTACTCGATACTGAAAAAACGGTATCGGTGCATCCCTAACCATAACCATCCTCTCTGCCCCTCCCAGGACCTCCTGCTCTCTAGCTCCCTCCTCAACTCCTCCCATGCTCACCTCCAGGACGTCTCTAGAGTATCTCCCATCCTTTGGAACTCCTTACCCCAGCCTGTCCAGCTGTCTTCTACTCTGTGTGCCTTTAGGCGATCCCTAAAAAGATGAGCCTATCCTGCCAGAGATGGAAGAAGCAGCACTCTGAGCTAATAGGACATTGCATTAGTGCACATGTGCTGACCGTGAAAGACGCTGATAGGAGAGAGCAGAGTGATGAGCGCGTCAGTGTGCTGCTGTTGCAATAGAGGTCAAGCACCTGGTTGTGCTGTCCCGCAGAGGTCACAAAACTGGCTACACTGAATTATAAGCCAAGAATATGGAAATGCAAGTTGGCCGGCTGTTACGCAATGAACATTTTCAGAGGTGAGAGATGAAACGGGTTTCCTGCGTCATTGATAACTATCTGGCGTATAGGCCGAGCTGACAAATCCCCATCTGATCAGCCTTAAGGCTTATCATGCCTCCTGATCATCAGGATCTCCATCAGCAGACACCGAGAGCTCCAGCGTGACCCGCGCCGTATCGAATAAACTGCCGCCAGCCCGTTCGCCTTCAGAAATCCGCGTCTTGCCAAGAACAATGGCCTATTATTTCTCATAGCCGGAGACTTGTGATGCAACTCTGAAATGATGGAGTCGGCTTTATCTTTATCTTGCAGGATTTGTATTTTTCGGTCTCACAGCCGGTGTAAGCGGAGCAGGATGTAATTGAAGTTTGCTGCAGCCGAGGGAGCCGGTGATGTAATCGGCAGATCGCGGCGTCTGAAATGTCAGCAGGCAGGAAAGCTATCTGGCCTGGAACGTCTTTCTGTAGCGCCCGGGATGAAAGTGCTCAGATACCAGCAGGAGACGTCAGAGGCCCGGTGTAAGATTTCACTCCTTCCTGGCAACTTTGTATCCGAGGGCGACGGCCGGATCGCAACTGCATCATGGAGTCCACAATCAGACGCAACAGGCTCAATTCACAAAGCTAAAACCCCCCAGATAATGACAGTTGTTTCTAAAAAAGTGACGGTTATTTTTTAGCCGTATCCAATAAGATTTGAAAGTTACAGTCACATGACTGAAAATAAAGATACAAATACTTGTGTGAGGCTTTGTGAATGGAGCCTTGTGTATTTCTACTCTAAATTCCACAAGTTCCATCCCAGCAATGGAATGTTCCTCGGCATCCTCGCATTCTTTACACGGTGTACCTTAGAGGACACAGGACCTTAGATTGCTGGAGCGAGGCTCCAGGCAGAGGCATCCCGCGGCGAGTTGACACCCGGTGCGGGTACCGGGTGACACCCCGCAGTGACGTCATCGCGTACGTGTACCGCTGTTACTTGCCGGCGGCCATCTTGGTGATGGACGCCGGCAGAAAGAGGAGCGGATGTTCACCCGGCGTGATAAGGTATGCCGCCGTGTCCCCTCCTCTCTGGAGCAACTGTCGGGCTCTCAGTCCATGACCGAGTGCCCAACTTTTCAGAGGGGGTGACACCAAAATGACTGCCACCCCTCCAGTGGTGTCACCCGGGTGCAGGCCGCACCCCCCTTGTCACGCCACTGGCTCCAGGGACCGGTCTAACATCCAGACACCTGCGAGGTTAAGGTGAGTATAACTTTATTTTTACACCCTAGATGAAAACTAGCACTTAACCCTTGCAGTGCCGGGGTAACCGTACTGCAAGGGTAAATAATAAAAAAAAGTGACATTTGTGTGGTGCGTTAATGAGCTATGTCGCGTGATAACATGCGTTGCATAAAGGCAGCACATTGAGAGTAATGAGCTGCCCATGCACCAGAGCGTCCTGAATATTGGACATACCAAATTTTTTTTTCTGCAACATAGTGCTTTGCCTCGGTGCGTGCCTGTTCTGGCCAAAATGAATGGCCACGCAATGTGTTAACGTATATGTGCGTTGCAGGAACACGTGCGTTCCTGCAACGCATAGATGTAAATCAAACATAAAATGTTACAGTCTATTCATCTCTATTGCGAGGAGTTCTAGCGTGCCGCAATGCACCGTGCAAACATGCAACATCCTGAATTTTTCATTGCACACCAACGCAGCGTATCGGCATGAACTAAAGCAAGAGGGCTTCATTCATCTTGCCTTCTATATGTGTTGGCACTGCGCTTGGCACGCTTGTGTGAACAAGTCCCGGGGCCATTGGGGAAGCCAGACAATCTGTCACCAGGGGCAAAGGCTCCCCCCAAGGGAGAAGTACTCCATCCACACACCCAGTGGCACCCCTCCTAAAGCGGCACATGCAGGGGCGTCCCGAGGCCAGGTGTCACTCGGAGCGGAGACCGGGTGACACCCCGCCGTGTGATCATCGTGCATGCGTGCCATCTAATTGACGCCTGCCAACGGCCATCTTGGTGATGGACGACGGCAGAGAGAGGAGGGGACGTTCATCCGGCGGGATGAGGTATGCCACCGGTCCCCTCTTCTCTCCTTAAACTGTCAGGCTCTCGGTCTATGACCAAGTGCCCGACTTTTTAGAAGGGGCGACACCAAAATGACTGCCAGTCATCACATCCAATGGTGTCACCCGGGTGCGGTCTGCACCCCTCTTGTGACACCACTGGGCACATGCCCCCCCCTAAACTTTGGCCCTGCCTGAGGCTCTCTAATTTAGCCATGTGACTGTAATCAGGGGCGTCCCGAGGCTGGGTGACACCCGGAGCGGTAACCGAGTGTCTCCCCGCCGAGACGTCACTACGCATGACGTCACCACGCGCACGCGGGGCAGTATTCTGATACCTGCTGGCGGCCATCTTGGTGATGGACGCCGGCAGAGAGAGGAGGAGACAGTCACCCAGCGGGATAAGGTATGCCGCCGGGTCACCTCCTCTCTCCTGACACTGTCGGGCGTTCGTCCATGACCGAGCACCTGACTTTTCAGAGGGGGGTGACACCAAAATGACTGAGTGATTTTGGTGTCACCCCTCCAATAGTGTCACCAGGTGCGAGCGGCACCCCCCTTGTGACGCCACTGACTGTAATTCTCAAATCTCACTGGACTCAGCTGAAAACAACTGTCACTTTTTTTTAGTATCCTCATCCTGCTTGTGACTTGTGCCCATTGCATATTATAGATACAGCCAGCGCAGTGCGCTCCAGTGCCAGCTCTCTACTCCCTCTAGCGGACACTCGCCGTCACTGCACCTCCCGGTGCGCACACTGCAGCTCCGCAATGTGCAAAGACTTTGCGCGGCCGGCGGTAACGATCGTAAATCTGACTCCATACTTCTCATTTAAAATCCAGCATCCCTACAGCGGGCAGGCAGAGCAACGCAATTATCCGTGCAATGGTCCCAGCCCGAGCAGGGAATGATGAAAATCCAGGCAACTTCCCATGCATGCAGCAGCTAGGGGAGGAGGAGCAGGAGATGATGCAACGAGAGAAATGAGACTCCCGCTAGTGGCCCGCCCCTTTTCCATGATGGGGGCAGAGTGTAATGTGATTGTGAATGTATTGCACAAGGCTCGGAGGCGGCTCTAGGCACACGGGGGAGGGGAGGAGAGAGCATTGTGTGAACGCCGGGTTGCCGCTTACACAGATGCAGGCAGGATCCCGTGCACGCCGCATCTCTGCCAGGCAGAACTGATCCGGGGCCCCGGGGGGACACACGTGCACTGGATGCCGCTACGGGATCGCTCCTGAGGCTTCTTATCCATCTTCGCCCTCCTTTACATCAGAGATGTTCGCCAACGTGCAACGGCAGAGCCGGTTGGGGGCCCCCCGCCTGGCACCATGCAGAGCCCACCACCATCACCCCAAGAGGCTGGAGAGCGATGAGCCCCCCGCCAAGTGCGCCCGGCTCAGCGAGTCTCCCCCGGACGGCGGGCTGCTGCCTTCCCCGGGCTCCCCGCTGCCGCCGGCTTTGCACAGCGCCGACCCCCAACACACGGGACCCACCTGCATAGGGAACTACCTGCTGCTGCCCAACGTGGACCGGGAGAACGTGGCCAGAGCCCTCCACCTGCACACCGGAGAAGAGCTACAGTGCAAGGTGAGCCGCACCGGACAGAGGCTGACAGGTGTCCATTGTCTGCGGAGGCTTGGCAGCTGGCTGGAGTTTTTGTTGGGGGAACCCTAAGTCAAGGGGACACCTGGAAGATACCCCAAGGAGACTAAAGGGAGACCCCCAGGGTGTAGGGGAGCCACAGGATTGACATGAAGGTTGCTTATAGTCTGTTGGGCTTTTGGAATACTTGACCCCATCCCATTCTTGGGGAGCTCCAGGATTGGTGTGACCCTAGTCTATAGGGTCTTGGGGAGCTCCAGGATTGGTGTGACCCTAGTCTATAGGGTCTTGGGGAGCTCCAGGATTGGTGTGACCCTAGTCTATAGGGTCTTGGGAAGACATGGCCCCAGCCTGTTCTTGGGGAGCTCCAGGATTGCCATGACCCTAGTCTGTAGTTTGCTGGGTTTCTGGAAGACATGACCCCATCCTGTCCAGGATTGCCATGACCCTAGTCTATGGGGTCTTGAAGTCATAACCCCAGTCTGATAATTGCAGGGTCCAGAGGAGCCCCTAGGATTGACATGACCCTAGACTCTAGTCTGCTTGGTCATAGGAAGACATAACCACAGCCTGTTTTAGGGGAGCCTCTGGATTGGCATGACCCTAGTCTATAGTCTGTTGGGACGTTGGAAGACATGACCTCAGCCTGTACTCTGCAGGTTGTATGGAAGCGCCAGCTTTGGCATGAGCCTAGTTTATAGTCTGCTGAGTCTTGGTAAGACAGTCTGTTATCTGCAGGGTCTAGGGGAGCCCCATGGGAGGAAAGACCTTAGTCTGTAGGGTTTTGGGAAGGCATGACCCCAGCTTGTTATCTGCAGTGTCTTGGGGAGCCCCAGGTCAGGTATAACCCTAGCCTATAGTCTGCATGGTTTTCCCTAGACATGACCCTTTGTCTGTTATCTGAAAGGTATTGGGAGACCCAGGGTAAGCATGCTGCCAGCCTTTTGTCTGCTGGTTCTTGGGGAACTCCAACATACGGTAGGCATGATGCCAGCCTTTTGTTTACTTGGTCTTGGGGAGCCCCAGGGTAGAGGGCATCCTTTTGTCTGGTGAGCCTTCTGGAGCTCTCGGTTCGGGATGACCCCAGCCTTTTTTCTGTACAGTCACAGAGCCACAGATAAGAGATGACCATTGCCTGCTGTTGTAAGGTATTGGGGAGCCCTGTGGTACAGATGATGCCCAGCCTGTCTGAGGGTTTGGGGGAACCTTAGGGTGAAGTATCCTGCTGTTTGTAGGTTCTTTAGTAGCCCCAAGCCAGGAGCAATCCTATGTAGTTTGCAGGATTGCAAGGAGCTCCAACTCAGAGATGCACTGTATATGGGAACCCCGGGTCCAGGGATGACATAGGGTTGTCTGCAGTCTTGGTGCTGACTACATGTACTGTCAAGGATTTTTCCGTTTTGGCCACAATTTGTAGTCTTTGTTGCCTCCAGGAACTCTGGTCAGCAGCCTCTCTGTTGTCAGTGTTGCAGAGTGCTTGATGTCTATGTTGCCTTCAATAACCTCAGTCTTTTGTCTGCACTGCCTGACTGTTATGTGTGACATTTCCGTATGCTTTTTTGGGAGACCCCAAGGCAGGGATAGCTCCAGGGATCAATGTCCGTAGTGATACTGGCTTGCTCTCTCTGAGGAAGTCGAGACAAAAATTACCCTAGCCTTGTCTGTACTGCCTCAGATGGGCTCCAAGTCTGGGGTGACATTAGTCTGTCTACAATGGAGACCTCTATGAAAGGAAGAATTCAGTCTGGAGGCTGCACCTCCCAGGGTGACCCTAAAGTTACCTTCCAGTCTTGCCATTCTAGATCACCTATGGATTGGGCATTGTACATTGCTGTCCTTGTGCTGGAGGCACCTAAGCAAGGCTTCCACATCTTTTGTTTGCCATGTTTCTTTGGGAAATAAAGGACATACCCCCCCCCCCTTTTGTCTGCAGTCTCTCGGAAGCAGAGGAGGGGGTGACTGAGACCCCATTCCTGTGTTTTCAAAGCAGAAGGAGAAAGCAGCATTGTCTGTTGTGCTTCAGCGTTATTACTGCTGGGAGCAGGCAAACCCGCTTATTGTTATGTGTCTTTAAAGCCTGTTCCATTGTGTTATGTTACCGTCTGATGCTTCGTGGTCTCAAGGGCCCCTGCTTTGCTTCCTGTTCTGCCCCAGGGGCTCCTAGGTATTATATTGCATGTGGTGCCCCAGGAGACCTAGCTGCTTCCCATATGATCCCCAGAGCTCCGTGTTTGAACACTTCCAGCTAAGTGATTGCTTCCCCAGGGGCATGAGCTCCATACCTCTAGGAATGACTGCAGACTCTTCCTAAATTGGCACCACTCACCCCTTTTCTGTCCTCTACAGCTGAGGAACTACAAGCCCCTTGAAGGCCCTAGCATGCTTTGCAGTGACCCAATTTTCTATGCGATTGCAATGCACTGGAAGGATAGACTTTTACATGACGTTACAGTAGACGGAGCTGTTACCTTATCTGCCCTACAGCTTAGGGAAGACTTGTAGCCTAGATATGGGCCGAAAGCAACCTGACATTCAGATTGGATACTGAACTCGATAAATACAAAGTATAGAGAAGTATATTAACCTAGAGAATGAAGGGTTTTGGGGCTTATTTAATTGTTCATCTTATAATAGGCAATGTTCAATGACCAAGGTCAATCGGATGTTGTATATGGGAAAATTAAAGCAAGTTTTCAATGAGTTAATGTATTTGCAAATCAAGACGGTCCATTGTACTGCTTTCTAGAATAAGGGAAGAAAGTTAGACGATGCGGTTACCCTTGGCAGACAATCATAAAAGCTAAAATCGGGTAGAGTGCTATGGGGCTGTTTGCAATATGTTTTTCACTTAGCCGAGCGTAGAGTCTGATTGAACCCGCTACGCTAGACAGCCGTGAGATGTGAACATATTGCAATGCTATGTCAGCGGGTCGGTTAATAATTGCGTTGACAGTTCACCGGTTTCTGTAATTTAATTTCCACATTCCCTTTTCCTTCTACATTGGAACTGACATGATCGCATTCTTTCCCAAATGTCTCTTTTTGCTGATTTTTAATTGGACTAGACAGGTTACGTCAATGCTGAGCTCTCCTTCGTAACCTTAATACGGCTTTGTGTACTTGCTGCTGCCCTCTGCTGATGCTAGCGAGTGACGGGAGAATTTATTGACGGTCGTTGCAAGAGGCATAAAAAGCCACAGAAATGAGAGCTTACCACTTCAGAATAGGGCGGTGTAAAAATAGGACACGGGTTTTGCTGGGGCTAGTGGAGTGCGGTTGTTTTGCTTTGCACATAATCTCTTAGCATATGGTTTGCATGTCCTAGTTTAGCCTAGTGATGACCTATTTAGCTTCTGGATCTCCATCTGTGGTGGGACTACAAGGCCCCCAACGTGCTGGAAATTGTAGTTCTGCCACAGCTGAAGAGCCACAAGTTGCACATTATTCGAACTTCCTTTAAGGTTGAGCAACAGTTGGGTAGTCATAAGGTTTACCCAGACAACCCAAGTCAGGTGGCCCTTATGCTACATAGTTGGTCAACCAAAGGAGATTGCAGAGTCAGATTGTGACCTAGTTTGTTAGTTCACTTAAGGATTTGACATTTGGATTACATTTTATTTATGCTTTGTTTGCAGGTTTTCTCCTTGAAGGACTACCAGCACAAGATCCAACCTTACATCCACCTCCCCTGGCACCGAAACATCACCGGGATGGCGGAAGTCATCCAAGGGGAGAGCAAGGCCTACGTGTTTTTCGAAAAGGAGTATGGCGACATGCACTCTTATGTGCGCAGCTGCAAGAGGCTGAGCGAGGAGCAGGCCGCCAAACTCTTCAAGCAAATCATCAGCGCGGTGTCCCACTGTCACCAGTCCAATATTGTCCTGGGGGACCTGAAGCTGAGGAAGTTTGTGTTCTCTGACAAAGAAAGGTGAGGAAGCAATCGGAGTTTAGGGTTGAAGTTTATCCACAATGGTGGCCATTTTGCTTCTTTTGTCAGTTTACTGTAAGCAAGTCTAATGGATTGGGAAAGAGATTTTCAGAATGTGAAGGCTGCTTGGGTGTTGGATGAGTATATAGGTGAGGAAGATATTAATAACTCGGGGCAGGAACGGAGAGGACAGCTTGGCTCAGTCATAAAAAATGCCAATGAGGCCTATTCATTCTCTATGAACTGATGGCAACCCTTAGAGATGGGTTAGACGTTTTCGTTGAGTTGGTCCGCAACAAATTGAATAAACACTAAAATGGCTAATAAATTCATAGGCCTATCTCTGCCACTAACAATTACCCCTTTATAATAAGGTAATATGTCCTCCGCACATATTGCAGTATAGACCCTACTGATGTGCAAGGCATTGTCACGAATATTTTCCTACCTTCAATATCAAGTACACAGTCAATGTTTAACCAGGTGGACACCTCCTACACTTCTGACCTCAGACCTGTCGCATACAGTCACATTTGCCCCCCCCCCCCTTCTCCTTTGTCTTGCCTCCAAATATTGATATTTCCATTAGCCCGTGCTTGTTTTGTGTATTTACAGTCACAATGCTCGCAGCAGATAGGACCAGAGCGGACTGGCCCCCTTCCCAGCCTATAAGATGCAAACTGCAGCCAAACAGCTGTGGTTGTTGACGGAAAACTGTCAGAATTAAACCAATACGGAGATATGAAAGTTGTGTACACATGACATTGCACACAGCTTCCTGTGTGGTGAACCATGATGCGCATAGTGGGCCCCCTGTCCCAGCTTATATGACGGAGCAGAGAACTTGACAGATAGAAATTAGACTTGACATTAAGGCAGGGCCGGATAAAATCCCAGGGGCCAGGTAAGCCAATGCTACTTAGAGTTCCAGCTGGTGCCCAACCATTGGGGTTTCCTCTAGTTGTCAAAAGAAAAAACCCTGGGGGCCCCTAGATTGGGCAAGCTGGCTCCTGAATTCACATATTCATTTGTCCACCCCTGGGATAAAGGGTTAGTCTACCAAAAAGCTAGTTGTAGACACTGGAACGTTAAGACACCTGATGGAGATTTGTGAGTCCCTGGCTCTGCACTCCTCTTCTGTGCCCATTATAAGGGGATCCCATTCTTCCATTTGGGTTTCTATTTGTTTTATATTCTGGAGAACATAGCAGGGGTACCTGGAACACACCTAGATGGATGGGATCACCCAAATCTATCATATGGACAGGAATTATGGTTGGGAGATCTCGCCATTGAAGTATGCAAGACATACAAAAAGCCACTCAGCCCACTACTGACCCTTAAAAAAACCCAAGGGTGCCCTGTTGCCAAATTCATATGGCCGGGCAAACATCATCCCTAATGCATCTCCTTCTTTCTAAAACGACCAATAAAAGTAATACAAGAGCTGCAACGACCATTAACTTGTGACCACCATTCAGATTGCACCCATCATTGCTGGTCAACAATGAGGACAACAATATTGGTACAGGTCTCTGCACACCACCCACCACCATTGTTAAAGGGCCACTCCATATAAATGGCATCATTCTTCCCAAAACAGTTTCAGTCATTGTATTAACATAAAAAGCTTTCCAAGGCAAAAGATAATTCGAACGAAAATAACTTTAGCAGGATCAGCCCCCCCCCCCCTTCTCCTTTGTCTTGCCTCCAAATATTGATATTTCCATTAGCCCGTGCTTGTTTTGTGTATTTACAGTCACAATGCTCGCAGCAGATAGGACCAGAGCGGACTGGCCCCCTTCCCAGCCTATAAGATGCAAACTGCAGCCAAACAGCTGTGGTTGTTGACGGAAAACTGTCAGAATTAAACCAATACGGAGATATGAAAGTTGTGTACACATGACATTGCACACAGCTTCCTGTGTGGTGAACCATGATGCGCATAGTGGGCCCCCTGTCCCAGCTTATATGACGGAGCAGAGAACTTGACAGATAGAAATTAGACTTGACATTAAGGCAGGGCCGGATAAAATCCCAGGGGCCAGGTAAGCCAATGCTACTTAGAGTTCCAGCTGGTGCCCAACCATTGGGGTTTCCTCTAGTTGTCAAAAGAAAAAACCCTGGGGGCCCCTAGATTGGGCAAGCTGGCTCCTGAATTCACATATTCATTTGTCCACCCCTGGGATAAAGGGTTAGTCTACCAAAAAGCTAGTTGTAGACACTGGAACGTTAAGACACCTGATGGAGATTTGTGAGTCCCTGGCTCTGCACTCCTCTTCTGTGCCCATTATAAGGGGATCCCATTCTTCCATTTGGGTTTCTATTTGTTTTATATTCTGGAGAACATAGCAGGGGTACCTGGAACACACCTAGATGGATGGGATCACCCAAATCTATCATATGGACAGGAATTATGGTTGGGAGATCTCGCCATTGAAGTATGCAAGACATACAAAAAGCCACTCAGCCCACTACTGACCCTTAAAAAAACCCAAGGGTGCCCTGTTGCCAAATTCATATGGCCGGGCAAACATCATCCCTAATGCATCTCCTTCTTTCTAAAACGACCAATAAAAGTAATACAAGAGCTGCAACGACCATTAACTTGTGACCACCATTCAGATTGCACCCATCATTGCTGGTCAACAATGAGGACAACAATATTGGTACAGGTCTCTGCACACCACCCACCACCATTGTTAAAGGGCCACTCCATATAAATGGCATCATTCTTCCCAAAACAGTTTCAGTCATTGTATTAACATAAAAAGCTTTCCAAGGCAAAAGATAATTCGAACGAAAATAACTTTAGCAGGATCATAATTTCCAGCACAACGGACGTCCTGTCTGTTGATCCCATAGAGGAATGTAAGCAGCTGTCACTTTGCTGTCTGCACTTGCTTACAGCGGCAGCTAGTTTTACAGCAATGAGCTGTATGGGGAAGTTGGAGAAATCTCGGATATGTCCATTTCTGCACAGGTGGGAGGAATTTTAAGCGGATGTTACCAGTACCACTTTCGCACATTACTTTTATAACCCCCTCCGTGCAACATTTAATCTTCCTAGGTGCAAGAATACATTTCTGGATTTGCAATCTCACCGCTTGAGAACTCGAAAGGCATAAGATGTCACTTGAGTTGCTCCCCTGAGATGCACCCACATCTAAAAAGGCAGTTTGTGGTGGTCTGAGCCTGTAAGATGGCTTTGGGCTGAGCATTGATCTTTGCATAGCAGAACTCTCATAAGTCCTTTAATCACTCAGTCCTGACAGATGCCAGCTCAGCATGCCGAGGACAAAGTTGATGCAGTAGCTCATATTGCGTCAAACTGGCCCGCAGCCACTTAACGTATGCGAGACGTTTATAGACACCATAATCAGTGATACATGGGTGAAGGAAGGTATCGCATTCCTGGCCAAAAAAAACCCCTTGCTAGCTCAGAAATACATTCTGATCGCAGTGTTCCATCTGGGATATTTACAAACGTCACATCACTGGAATGTTAACTGGTAGAAGAGGATGAGGAGCCAAGAGCGGTAGAGGAGGGGGGTGGGATGGGCCTGTGGTTGCGGCCACAAGTTCAGAGCTTGGTTTTGGATTCCGTGCCAAATGGATATTTAAATGTCACTTTTTATAGCTATGCAAGGTGCAGTGCCTGGGTGGGCCCTTTAGGGACAGGTACATGCAGCAGGAGGGGACCAGATTAGGGAGAATGGGTGAGCATTGTAAATAATTTAGAGGATGCATCAATTATTCTGAACCTCTTAAGGCTCCGAAGTTCTATACTTCCATCTCTTTCCACGTGCATGTTCCTTTAACTTTTATTTGCATACTGCAAAGAGCACATTTAAATTTTTTGGTAATTTGGGGTTTCAGGCAGAGCTGTGTGATCGTATCCGGCCCGCGTGTCAGGAGTTATTCACCGGGGATGGGGGGGTTAAGCGATATGCGGCAGGCGCAGGTGTCAAGTTTTTACTGTGACACCAGCTGGTTGCTGCCAGACGGTAGAGTGGCTTGAGTCACTTTTTCCGTCCCCTGTATCAAAGCTACTTTGCATCACAAGAGTTCACGTTGAGGACAAAAAAGGGAACGCATTACAACCTTCACGGCCTGATAGTTGAGGAAAAAAAAATAACTTCTCGCGCTTTGTAGGCCTTTCATCGCGTCCTGCTTTCACCATAAATTATATAGTTATTATAAGGTGTTCCATTTAGGCCTGCTGGTTGTTGAAGTAGAGGTGGTTCTCTGAGGAGCGTCGCGTACTGCGGCTTTTTTCCTTCCTGGTATTTTATTATTTTAGAGGCAGAATAGGCAAATAATAATTGGCAAATAATCTTTAGTACAGGGCAGGCTCTTCGAGTATTCCCAAGAGGGGGGAGAAGAAGATGCAGCCAGATGTGGCTGAAAGTTTATCAATGGATGCAGCAGCAGCTCTCTGTGCTATGGCCACATTCAACTGGCCCCGGATGCAAACGGTCTCCTCCCATGGCCCGTCAATGTTGGCAACTGCTTGCACAAGCGTTAACATGCGAACAGCAGCGGTGCTAGCCGTTGATTTGGCCGCCGTGGCACATACTGTGCTTGGGGCCAATGTTTCTCCGCTGGTAGGAATTCTGAAGTTAATCAGGTGTCTGAACCATAAGGAAGTCTTGGTTGTCTGTGCTGCCATCTTGTACACAACTAGAGTCAGCTGAGCATGTCACTGGCTAATGGCAATTAGCTTAAATGTAAAGGTTGCTATTGGATATTCCAAGGAGCTCTGCCAGTGCAAAGTAATAAAAAGGTTACCATTTACCATTTATGATAGATGGCTTTATAGAATGAGGTGGAGTCTATAGACTGTCTGGGGCAATTGCTATTTAATGACAAATTATGTTTTTATGTGAATTATTTTGTTCTTCTCTCGTTGTTAAACCATTGTTTCCCTTTTTTGTTTCGGTCTGCAGGACTCGCCTGAGGTTGGAAAGCTTAGAGGACGCTCGCATTATAAAAGGCGAGGACGACGCTCTGTCAGACAAACACGGGTGCCCGGCTTACGTCAGCCCAGAGATCCTCAACACGGCAGGGACTTATTCCGGGAGGTCGGCCGACGTCTGGAGCCTGGGCGTCATGCTCTTCACCCTCCTGGTTGGACGTTACCCTTTTCATGATTCGGACCCCAGCTCGCTCTTCTCCAAAATCCGCCGCGGACACTTCTGCATCCCTGACCACGTCTCCCCCAAAGCCAGGTGCCTTATCCGAAGCCTACTGAGGCGGGAGCCCCACGAGAGACTGACGGCAGAGGAAATTTTATTACATCCCTGGTTCGAAGCTGCCTCTCACCCCGGCTTAGCAGACCAGGAACCGAGCACCACTGACCAGCTTGTTCCTGATGTCCCTCAGACTTGTGATGACATTGATTCCTTCTTCTGCTAGCTCCTCCCAACCTACGGACTATGGTCTTTATAATGACCAGATCTGGGACTTGCGGTAGGCCTGTAAGCCCCTCACGGCTGTGGTGTGGACAATGTTGTACGTTATACCAACATACCATTCTGAGTTTGCCAACAATTATCCTATTGCAAAAACTTTTGCCTTGGTGGACTAGAATCGTTCTCGGGCCCCTTTAGGCACCTTCTGTAAGGCAGTGCGACGGGCAGTGGTTGCTGCACTTTGCCCAATCGGAAATAATTTATCAAATTAGAGAAAAATGAAATATGATTGGTTGCAAAGGGAGCCCATGAAATCTGAACATCATTTGCCCTGCCTTGTTTGGGTTACCGGTTTTTGTGACCGTTCATGTTCATATTATGGCATTAAATGGGGTTAAGTGAGACTAGGGCAGGTATATTTTAACCCTACAGCACAGAATAGAAGTGCCAAACACTTGAAAAAAAAAATTGACCATTTTTTAAAGTGGAACCAGACCCTCCTGTCCCTTACAGCCAAGGAAGTTGCCATCACGGCCTCTGTGGATTGCGGTTGCCATGGTGCTGCACGTGTAATGACGACATCCATTTGAGGGCCTTGAAAGTACGGCCGGAAAGCTGAAATGAGCGCACTCAACCTTGACAGTTTGCATGCCTTGAAAGTAACCGGTTTTTGGGAGGCCATTGAATTGGTGGGTCTACTTCCACTTTAAATTGATGGGTAATGTTCCTCTTTAAATGGCACCCAAGTGAAGAGTGTAGCATTGTGGGTATTGGTCCTCCATTGCCTAAGAGACAGAAGTATAGGTAGATTATAAGGTGCCACACCACAGTTCGGAAAGAGCAGGTATTCCTTCCCGCAACGATTCCACCACGGTCAGGTCTTGGAACGGGCCTTAGGCCTCAGCAAGCCTTCACTCTAGTGAAAAGCACATTTACCTCATTCATCGTTGTGTATTTCATTATATTTTCGGCCCACAGAGCCTTGAATGCATTTCATTTTTCAGTAGTGAGTTAAACACTTTTTTTTTTTTTAATTCATTAGCGCGGCCTGTTCATTTTTTTTTAACCCGAAATGAATAGGACCGTCGCCTTTTTTATTTGTATCGACCTTATGCAGAACGCTGACAGGCTGAATGCCATGGCAACCAATCAGAAGCTAGTTTTATTTTTTTATTCCCCCCCCCCCTGCTGACAGTGTAGTAAAAGCTGAAATCTGATTGGCTAATGGGTTCAGAGCCATTTAAGCTCTGCCGCATTATCTTATGAAACAAATCTATAATAAGCTGGTGCTTCACATCCCCTCCCGCCGTGACAGTGTGTGAACACACACACACCTACGCATGCCGGGCTTTGTTGGCAGTGAAGCCTTTTTTTCTATTTTCGATGTTGAAAACTGAAGATTTAAGAAGGAAAAAAAATCCCAATGTTGTTTGGCAATTTGTAATGTGAATAACTGTTGGCAAAAGCACCTGTCGGAGAGAGAGAGACAGAAAAGGAAAATCGCGAGAAGACATAGAGGCACGGGAGCCTCCGTTGCACTAACCGGCTCGCGGTTGTTAAACATTTTTTTTTGTATCTGTGATACGCTGTACATAAATAGACTGTAAATACCGACAATAAGCGTTTGCTGAAAACCGATTCGGGGGATTGAAAAAATAACACTATTGTGTAAATATGTGCAAGAAAAATCCAATTCTGTTAAATTTGTACAAGCTGAGATGATGGCTATAGTTTCTTTCAACACTAATCCATATGCAGGCCAAGAGTTTAGACTTCAATGGCTGCATGTTGATTCTGGGTTCGTGATTGTAGCTAGTGAATCCACACGAAAGCCAGGCAATTTGCATTTTAGGTAGATCAGGCTTGGCACACCCTGTATTCCTCTCGGCACAGGTTTATTTTAGTTGATAGATGTAGTAGAGCAGGTGTAGGCAACATCGGCACTTCAGCTGTTTTGGAACTACAAGTCCCATGAGGCATTGCAAGACTGATTGTCACAGTTATGACTCCCAGGGGCATGACGGAAGTTGTAATTTCAGAACAGCTGAAGTGCCAGGTTGCCTACCCCTGTAGTAGAGCCTCTGTGGTACTTTTATAGGTACCCCAAGCCTGTCAAATGAATGGCTCGGCTTGGCCTTAAAGCTGAACTCCGGGATAAGCAAATATTGTCTTCATACAAGAGTCATGTATATTCTTCCCTGACCTTGGTGAGCTTTGTGTATTCCTTCCAGATCTGTGCAGTGATCCTGTGTGAGACTTGGAACTTCCTGTAATAGACCAATTACTGCTGCTCTCTGTCCTTGGGCACGGTGACTGGTCTTGTCTCCGCCCCCTCCTGTAATAAAGACCGGTCACTGCTGCTCTTTCTCCTCGTGCAGGGTGACTGGCCTTGTCTCCGCCTCCTGTAAAAGGTGGAGCCTGCTGGGTCCCTCCCACAGCTCTGCTCTCTGCACATGCTCTGTACAGCACAGTGATGATGTCACTGCTACTTTTACAAGGTAATGATTGGATTTGGAAAGGCATCCGGTGCACACAATGTAGATTTATATCCATTTTGTGGCTGTTGAGGAATATATTTTAATGAGAGTTTTCATGCCCGGAGTTTAGCTTTAATGGTTTATAACAGGTGATGGGATATAACAGGGCTGTGCCCAGTGAGCTGTTGGGCGCAGGACACCCTTGAGGGAAAATGTCCACTAAGTACTTTCTTTTAGCATCCATGTAAAGGTCTTTGTTTCATTTCGGGCCTGGATTTACTACCTTGAGAGGGGCGGATTGGAGGCGGTACTTCCATGTTTTTAAATCTGCCTGGGAAAGGGAAATTACCCTTTGACTGTATCAGAGTCCCCTGGATAGGATTGTGCTGTCTGGCATAGCTGTGTGAATCTCAGGACTGGATGGACAAGTACAAATCCTTTGGCAGATAAAACGGCCCCCTTTGTATGTCATCAGTGCATGTAGCTGCTCGCCTTCAGATTAATTTTATTGTGCACCTGTGCCCTTGCCAGCATAGTCCAGGCAGCCTGAATACTTGTCCACCCCATAAAGATGGCTTCTTTCCTCTTCTGGGGGGACAACAGGTGCACTTTACCATATGCACGGGAGCTGTGGCTTATAAATACTTTCCTAAGCAAACACAGCTGTTCATATAAAGGACGTTCCGGTGCAGGATATGGCCCATTTGCAGCTTCAGACCCCTCCGTAAGCATGGCCGCCACCTGTTCAGCGCAGACGCCTGTTATAGGATGCATACCTAGCTGTCACGGCTCCGGCATTATTGTGCTGCGGGCCTTTGGTGCAGCCATGTGACCCCGTGATGTCCGAGTTTATTTATTAAATCTATAAAAGGAAGGAGGCGCTGACGCCGGGCACGGATTGTCCTCGCGTCCTTATTTGGTTGCAAGGTGCGATCGGCGATGGGGCAGGTGTCGGTTACATGTCCCGAGTGCCGAGGAATCCGAGCTGAGTAATGAACTAAGAGCGGCCACCGGTCACCCTCCTGGCTTCAGTCATAGCTGGATGATGATGCAGGCCCGTCATCCCGGAGGAATTACTGTAAATAGAAGAGGCCTGACCTTACTACTGTAACCACCGCACGCTACCCAGGGGAAGGAAAAGGGGAGATCACCTGCACAGTGCGCTGGCCATAGCAACTCGTTCATTCCGGCCTTGCACAGTTGTAGCGGCTCCTCTCCTGGACCGTAATGGCTTCCTCTGATTTCACTGCACACTGTGAGCTTCTCCCATTGGAAGCGTCTAATGTGAGAAGCTCCCACCTTCCATGATCTGCCTGCATTGCACAGAGACACAGTGATGATGGGGTCACAATATGTCATGTTTGCATCCTTGTGGGTGGGCTCTAACTAATGCGCACATACGTACAGCAGACTTGGATAGCATGGCACACTTGCCTACCAATGCATTAACCAGCAGCGATGACCAGTCCTGGAGCTTGTCGCCATTAGGTCTCGTGCACACCTAGGCGTATTGCATATGCGTGTCTGTTGCACGTTTTTTTTACCGCGATTCGCGGTAAAGTTGCGCGACCGTCACGCGTTTCCGAAGGCTACTTGGCTGTATCACAATGGAAACGCGCAAAAAAAGGGCCCAAAGTAGTACATGTACCTTTTCAAAGCCACTGGGTGTCCCCATAATGAGGCGGAAAGTGGAAAATCACCAGCACCCAGGAACTGTCATTTTAGATCTTAATGATCGTTTATTGATGTCACATGTATCAAAAAAGCCAACATTTCGGGGCCGCACAGGATCCCTTCATCAGGGCGACATAGTGACAATGTGGCGGGCATCTCATTGGGGGGGCAGGGGCAAATAACAAACGTAACTCCAAATTACTAAAACCTCATGCAATCTGCAACACGTTAATGTAATTTAGTTCTTTATAAATCTGCAGCTCTCATTTAAATAATCCCCGGTGATCCTGCCGTGACCGTCTTGATTCAGGTGTTCTATCAAAGTTCGTGACTAGGTTGGAATGCGTGACCGGTCACGTGGTCACACATTTAAACGTAATCCCGCCCAGTTTTGCGGCGGTGGAATGTGTGACCGCCAATAGGTCAAGAATTCCAACGCTTTGTCAGCTGTTCCAGGGCAGATCGGCATCGCAGATCACATGTGGAGGAGAACCTATCTGCCCTGGAACAGCTGATCAGTCCTGAAGTGTCACTTCTATCAGACTTTGTGGAATGTGAGATTGCAGTCACAAAGTCACATTTCAGGACCGATCAGCTGTTCTAGGGCAGATCGGTACTCCTGCACATACGATCTGCGATGCGTAAACTTTGATAGAACACAGGCACTTCCTGTTATAGTATGACAACCCTCTGTGCCTGTTTTCAGCAAAGATGTGCAATGGTCCCTGGAGAACATGTAGACAGGAAGTGGCTGCAAAGAGGAAGCACTTTTAAGCAGAGAAGCAGAATTGTGCATTTTTGGCTCCATAGACTTTTAAATGGAGACAATTCTGCTTCTGCAAGTTGCATGAGCATGAAAAACGTGCTTCTAAAAACATCTATTTTGAAACCCTGGAGTTTGGTCAAATATATATATATGTTTTGTCTCATTTAGCGTTAAACTCCTTCTTGTTCCCTTGTTTTTTTTGCTTCTAAAAACACCTCTAAGTCGCATAAAAAAAAGATTTAGGGCTCATTCACATGAGCGTGCATGCCCACGTGAATGAGCTCTAAATCGCTGGGCTGTAGTCACGCTTGGGTGTATATGGGGCCTTTTTTCAGAACAAATTCCCTTCTGGCCCATCTCTTCAGAAAGATTAGGGAACATGAGACATGTCACGGTGCCCC
>NW_017306665.1:595592-649208 GCF_000935625.1 Nanorana parkeri
TCAGTGAACTTGCACATTCATCAGATAGGAGAGGGGAGGATGAAGACTGCTTCTTCCTGAATGTTAAGAGAAGATATCCGGCTGGGTGACCTCTGTGTTACTAATGGGGCTCTGATTGCATGGGAACTGTCCTTCAGGAAATGCTTTATCCTGCTGGAATGACCTCTATCCTCTCCTTCCTGCTCGTTAACCGTTTGTCAGCACACAAAAGCCCCTTCATGGCTGTGAATCAGGAGCGCGCCAATATTCACTGGGCCGCAACCACGTGACTGGCAGCTTGCTTAGATCAGCGTGACTTGCCGATATCGGTCTGATTCCGTGTTCTAGACCTAAAAACTTACCTTTGTGAAAAATGTTACATTGTATTATCGGGGCAAAGATTGCAAATGAGATTTATCTATCTGGTCAAGAATCAGCCATTGTGCTTAAAGAGGAACTCCAGGATTTTGAAAAGTTAACTTTTGTAGTGGGGCTACCCTGCGCTGCAGGGGTTAAGGGCTTGTTTTGGTCTAGGGAGCGAAAATAAAGAAGAATTTCTCATCCGATCCACGGTTCTGCCTCTCTGCAAGACCTGTCCCTACAGCCTCTTCTTCTTCTTCTTCGGGCTCCACCGGTCTAAGGACCTGTGACGCCATCATGCCTAATACAGCCTTTTAGAGCCTGCCCTCATGACTTATGTGCTGCATCTACAAGGGCACTGGCCACCTTCTTTTTTCCCAATCTATCTTCTATGTAGGTCTACACATAGTAGAAGATAAATGGTCTGTTGATATTTTACCATAACCCTCACAAACCCCAACATTTTGCTCAATCCCTTGCTTCGACATGCTTTGCCAACTGCTATTTACCAAAGGGTGCCTCCAGTCTTTCAATAATCCCAGCAATGCCTCCGATGATCTGAAGATTCTGATGGCAATGTATGGACACAGAATGTTTGGTGGCACACCGGAAAATCGGGTGATCTCTGCACGATATACACTATATTACCAAAAATATTGGGACATCCTTCCAAATCATTTGATTCAGGTGTTCTGTGAAATTTTCCTTGCTACTAAATATTCCACAGTCACCTGTTAGTGGTATTATAACAAAGTGGAAGCAACTGGGAACAACAGCAACTCAACCAGAAAGTGGTAGGCCACGTAAAATGACAGAGTGGGGTCAGCGCATGCTGAAGCGCACAGTGCGCAGAAGTCGTCATCAGTCTGCAGAGTCAATAGCTACAGACCTCCAAACTTGGTGTCGCCTTCAGATTGGCACAACAACAGTATGTAGAGAGCTTCATGGAATGGGTTTCCATGGCCGAGCAGCTGCATCCAAGCCTTACATCATCAAGTGCAATGCAAAGCGTTGGATGCCGGGGTGTAAAGCACGCCGCCACTGGACTCTAGAAAAGTGGAGCCGTGTTCTGTGGAGGGACGAATCACGCTTCTCTGTCTGGCAATCTGATGGACGTGTCTGGGTTTGGCAGTTGCCATGAGAACGGTACTTGTCTGACTGCATTGTGCCAAGTGTAAAGTTTGGTGGAGGGGGATTATGGTGTGGGGTGGTTTTTCAGGGGTTGGGCTTGGCCCCTTAGCCCTCGTTCACACCTGAACGTTTTGTAGCGCGTTCTACGCTCGACACGCTACAAAACGGCCCACGCCTGAAAAGGTACATGTACTACTTTGGGCCATTTTGTTGCGCGTTTCAATTGGGATACAGCCAAGGAGCCTTCGGTAACAAGCGTTTGTCGCGCGACTTTTTTACCGCAAATCGCGGTAAAAACGCGCTACGGTCGCACGACAGACGCGCATATGCAATACGCCTAGGTGTGAACGGGACCTTAGTTCCAGAGAAGGGAACTCTTAAGGCATCAGCATACCAAGACATTTTGGACAATTTCATGCTCCCAACTTTGTGGGAACAGTTTGGGGATGGCCCCTTCCTGTTCCAACATGACTGCGCACCAGTGCACAAAGCAAGGTCCATAAAGACATGGAGGAGCGAGTTTGGGGTGGAGGAACTTAACTGGCCTGCACAGAGTCCTGACCTCAACCCGATAGAACACCTTTGGGATGAATAAGAGCAAAAACTGCGAGCCCGGCCTTCTCGTCCAACATCAGTACCTGACCTCACAAATGGTCCAACATTCCCATAGACACACTCCTAAACCTTGTGGACGCCTTCCCAGAAGAGTTGAAGCTGTTATAGCGGCAAAGGGCGGAGCCAACTCAATATTGAACCCTACAGACTAAGGCTGGGATGCCATTAAAGCTCATGTGTGTGTAAAGACCGGCGTCCCAATACTTTTGGTATTATAGTGTAGGTCAGGGCAAAGACTCAACATGGTGTCCGGGAGTTGACCACATGGGAAGGCTGAACAGTTGCTAAGCTGGCCATTCACACGGGAATTCTCGGTCAATTTCCATCACTTTTCATCCTCTAGGAATCACACACATACGGTCGCCATTGCCAAAAACTAAGCAATCAACTCCCATGAGTTTGATCAACCACCAGAATTTGGTAGACTGGGAAGTGGAAACTGGGCAGTACATTTACAGTTTTAATACAGTATATTGACGAAAGTTTGGAGTTTAAAACAGAAGTACACCCAAATCTTTTTTAGCTTGACTCTTTTGGGTCACAGGAGTATATTTACTAATGAGCTTTTGTGAGCCAAAGACCTCGTTTAGATGGGCTACAGTTTCCACCACCCTCTGAAAAGCAGTCCGTGGTGGATCGCTTTTCAGAGGGCAATGGAGCAGCAGCTGCCTGGCGTTCAGGAAGCGATACCGCCACCTCCCAAATACAGGTTTTTCTTTTTATCCCAATGGGAATTTCTATTGAAGTACTATGCCGCAACCACATAGGTATGCATGCATTTTCAGCACAGTCCCATTCAATTTAATAGTCACGTTTGACAAGTGGCACTGCCTGTCAAACACCACGCGCTGTATATTTTTTGCTGTTCCGCAAAGCATCATGACTGTGGCAATTTAAACAGCCCTGTGGGTTTACCGGCCCCTCCTCGCCCATGTGAACGAGGCCAAATTTAGCATATAGAGGGCTACTTCCTGCTATCTGCCGACAGCACAGAGCCCTGCTGCAGCTGAGAAGGATCCCGACAATATGGTCGGGATCCACCCGGCTGCCTGTTTGACAGCTGGCTCTGCCTCTCTAGAGCCAGAGTCAGCTGTGCTCGACCCTTTTCCTGTCTTGTCCCTCCAATGAGTGTTTGAGTAATGGAGAGGGGAGGGGGAAATCCCTGCAGGAAGTGATGACTGACAGTCAGTACTCTCTGCAGGCATAAGACCATGAGCTGAGCGATCCTTGGTCACATGATCACTCAGCTCTCAATCTGTAGAGCTGGCGTGTGACAACTGCCGTGTCCCAATCCAACTCTTACGTATTGGGAATAGTAATGCTTCTCCTTTAAGTGATACCCTTTTGCACGATTGAATCTTAAACGGGATAAAACAAATGCAATATCATCGAAAGACTTTTCCTGGGTTCTTTCGTGGCAATGTTAATCCCATCTACTTGAGGTTCATCAAATCCACCATTCTATGTCTTCAATTGCTTTTCAGATTCCACAAAATATAGAAATGGAAGTTTGATGCGTCTATCAGATTGCCACATGTATGGCCAGCTTTAGAGATGTAGGCTTCCACATGGAGCATCCAAAAGTCCGATTGTATGGCTATGAGAAGGTTTTATGTCGTGGAGGCTTCCACATGGAGCATCCAAAAGTCTGATTGTATGGATATGAGAAGGTTTTATGTTGTGGAGGCTTCCACATGGAGCATCCAAAAGTCCGATTGTATGGATATGAGAAGGTTTTATGTGGTGGAGAGAGGAAGTGTGTGTGTACCCAGTGGAGAGCAATTGTCAGACGACTGGAAATGTAATCGAACAAGCCGGCATCTGCATTTCCAGCGACGATAAGAGTCTGCAACTGAATTCAATTCACACTTGTCACGTCTTTATATATCGCAGCAATCTGTCCTCCTTCACAGCCAGGAATAGTGACGTGTCAGCACCTGCATTTCATAATGACAGAATGCGTCATACATTATCGACATGCATCTCACTATGTTTGTTTTTTCACTGGTTACCTTTAGGTGTGATAACATACAGGCGAGCAGCGCAGCCGATGAATACAGCGTGAAATCATCTCAAATGTATTTCTTTTATTTATTGATACAGGCCTGGAATGTTCCGCAGAGAACCCAGAACCATTGAAATCAATCGGTGCCGCCAAGGGAGCTTACAGTCTAATGGCCAGTCACAGACACACATTTTAGGGATAATTTGGTGACAACTCGACCAAAGTGAGTGTATAGTCAAAACTTTTCTTCTTCATTTTGGATGGAGTACAGAAGGGTTAAAAGTCCTTTCAGTTTAAAGCTGAAGTTTAATCTGCTTATATTTTGCCTTCCCTGCCCCTCCTTCCCACCATGCTAATTAATTTCTTAAATAAAACCGTTCCATTTTCATTATCTACCTTATTTTAGACACAGTGACATCATCAATGAAGTCAGATCATGGGTGGTAGGGTGCTGTACATAGCTTCCTGAAAACATCACAGCACCCTGCGGCGGTACTCTTCTCAAGAACCCTCAGCCCCGATGTAAGCAGTGGGATGGCTCCTGGGAGGAGTTATGCAAATATCAAACTGCCTTGAGGAGTGGACGTTCCTAAGCAGACATTATTTGCATGTAGGCCATCCTAGGTAAAGCCCACATGTGATGCTGAGTCTTCACGAATGAAAGAAGAAGGCCAGGGACAGTCAGGCTGGGAAGGAAAGCTGATGCTAGACATACTCCAGCCAGGAAAGGAGGCGGGCTCTATTAGACTTGCTGCAGCTTCTAATGCACATTGTGAGAACCTCACAGTGTGCAGTGAAATCAGAGGAAGCGATTTCAGTCCAGGAGAGGAGCCGGTATATCCATGCAAGACTGAAGGCAAGGATGGAGTTCGGCTTTAGTATTTGCTGGCTTTACCCCCATTTTCCCCTCACTTCCTGTCCTGGAGATGCAACAGGAAGTTAAACAAGATCTTTCCGAAGTGAGGGGAAATTCCAAATTTTACAGTTATCGCCAAAACAGGTGTCCCCATTGGAAGATTTCCCCTCTGACAATTTAAGCAATTTGGATTTCCCATTACTTTCTGTCTCATTGACAATGGTCACCAGGGCGAGGGTGGAACTTCTTAGCGAGGATGCGGAATTAGTAGCACACCTTGCATATTGGACGCCCGATGCAAATCATTTTTTTTAACACCCCTCCCCCCCCTCCCCTATATGTCAAAATAAATAATCATGAAATGAAATGAGTACTAATGATGTGACATATCAGAGCTGAGAAGAGCCAGGGAGAGCTCTGCATCTGAAATCTGCACAGAGCAGGCACATTACCACTATGCAGGACATTGGGCAATATGACCCAGGGACTTACAGGGGTGCCCGCATAGTGGTAATGTGTCCCTGCCAACCAGCGTTTTAGAGCACTCCATAGCTGGCTGTGCCTGGAGCACTCCACACCCCCTGCACGACCCAAGGTACCCCACTACTACTGCTATAGACTCTTGCTATGTGCCATATTGTGGACTATATACTGATTGCAGTGAGATATGTCTTGTGCATTTTAGGAGGATTTCATATGCATTACCATTGAACACACTTTTTGATGGAAACTGCATTAAAGATGTAGCAAGCAGGAATTCTTCTAACATACCACACCTACAGAATACTTCAAATGTGCCAACATGAATGGGTCCTCTTAAGCCTGTATTTATTACTACTCTACTGCCCCGGTGTGCCTTGGTAAACATTTGGGCAAGCAGATAGAGTACTTTTTCCTGGATATGGTGAAACCTTGCCCCTTATAACTAGATTTGTCCATAGAGTGGGGGCCTGGATCCTTGGCATGAGGGTGTTATAAAGCGTTGTGGTGCAAGTGTCTTTGTTGTGTGCTTTGTGAACCATAGAGACTGATGGTGGAAGAGGCAGTGTTCCTCAAGCCTGTGGTTGTGTGAGGATCCATAGCATTGGTAGCAGGTGACTGAGATAGCAGCTTGCAGGAATCATACTGTTGGATGCATGTCTGTTTTTGAGGTTCTTGGCATCAGAAACAGTGAAAGACAGAGCAAGTATAACCCAATCCCTTGTCTATATTTGTCCAGATGACCCATAGAGTGAGGACTTAGGTCCTTGGGATGAGAGTGTTCCAGAGTATTGATGTAAGTGTCTTTGTTGTCTGTTGGATAAAGCTTAGAGACTGATGGTGGCAGTGTTCCTCAAGCCTGAGGTTGTGTGAGGTTCCACAGCATTGGTAGCAGGTCACTTTTCAAGGATCATAGTGTTGGCTTCAGGCCTGTTTTTGAGGCTTCTGGCACGGGGAACAGTGAAAGACAAAGCAAGGATAGCTTTGTGCGGAATCCCTTGACTAGATTTGTCCGATTGACCCATAGAGTGGGGACCTGGATCCTTGGCGAGATGTCGTTATAGAGTTGTGGTGCAAGTGTCTTTGTTGTCTACTGTTTGAAGCTTAGAGACTGATGGTGGAAGAGGCAGTGTTCCTCAAGCCTGAGGTTGTGTGGGGTTCCATAGCATTGGTAGCAGGTGACTGAGATAACAGTTTGCAGGCATAAGGAACAGTAAGTGACAGAGCAAGTATAACTTTTTGCCCAATCGCTTGTCCAGATTTGTCTAGTTGACCCACAGAGTGGGGACCTAGGTCCTTGACATGAGGGCATTGCAGAGTATTGACACAAGTGTCTCTTTGTGTTGTGTGCTGTGTGAACCTTAGAGGTTGACAATGGAAGAGGCAGTGTTCCTCAAGACTGAGGTTGTGTAGAGTTCCACAGCATTGGTAGCAGGTCAATGAGCAGCTCACAGGGATCATAATGTTGGCTTCATGTCTGTTTATAAGGCTCTTGGCATCAGGAACAGTGAAAGACAGAGCAAGTATGACTTTGTGCCCAATCCCTTGTCTGACCTGTGCCAGCTATGTTGTTAAGGACGTCATTGTGCATTAAAGAAAAACTGTTGGCCGCTATAGCTAGTTCTGTGAAGCTTGATACAGGAACGTGGTAGCCTTATTGGAATCTACGTTCCTCACTTTTTGGATCTGCAGTTAAAAAACGTTCACTATATCTGCCCTGTGTGTTTATTGGAGCTGACTGCCTCTTATGCTGTAGATGAAAGGGTGTATGCCTACATGATCTCCCACTACCCTAAACCAAAAGATTTAGGGTAGTGGGAGACCAAAAGGAATACACAAGTGCACATAACATGACATTAGTTAAGGGATAATCTTATACTGACTGCACTATGCCTTTAAATTCTGTGTTGTCAGCCACATTTCTACAACATATACAGTTTTTAAACAATATAAAAGGAGAACAAACATGTCTGACAAGTGAGAGAAATGGCACCAACCATGACCAAAGTGTTCCCTTCAGAAACCAAACACTGAGCAATAGCAGCGTGATGGTGTACAAATAGAGGCGATTTCACAATTAGAGAGAAAGCTGAGGAGTGCATGTTGTGACAACTGCTGCAGAAACATATATTTAATATTTATATCTGACTCCTGGCTCACCAGCTCCAAACGCAGCTAAAGCAGGCAAATCTAAACAAAGTGCTTTGAACTTTACTCCGGGTGGCCACAAGAGACAGATTGTCTCCTCTTCTGAGACAAAATTGGGAGCAAGGGTTTAAGATATAGTAAAGGGTAGGAAGTCTCTCATTGTGCAAATAAGACTTTGGGTCTGAGACTCACACACAGAACTTCAATGTAAACTCAGCTGCGTGAGTGACAGCTGGCTCTGCCTATCTAGAGGCAGAGCCAGCTGTACCCGCCCCCTCCCCCGTCCGTTCTGCCAGTCAGCGCTGGAGGATCGAAGCGGGGAGGGGGGAATCCAGAATTTTAGCTGTGGGGGGCAGATATAGAAGATCTCTCTTGGAACGTCTGCTCTGTCTCCGCATTGATCTTGATAACAAGATGGAAAGGATTTGGCAGTGCGAGTGTGTGTGTGTGTGTGTGTGGAGGGGTGCTGTGTGATTGTACTACTAAAGAACATGGTGTTCCATTTTTTGGGATTGGATGATGGCCAGGAAGACCACAGGTGCATGAACGTTGGCAGCACCCTATGTCTTGTGTGAAATGAGCATTGACTATATCTGTATGTGACAATCTATCCGTCTAACTAGTGTGGTTCCCCCATTCATCAATAAGGCCTTCTGGGACATCTTCTGAGGAGCAATAAGTTGGTACGTGGACAGCCCAAGTTCCTTGCTACCACTGATATGCAGTTTCGATTTAAGAAGAAGTCTTTTGGTTTCATCACAGTTCACTTTGATAGAATGATGTTTGAGTTCAGTGCTTCTGTGAAGCCTGAGTAATGGAATCGGTTCCTCTGTGTGGCTTAAGTTGCCTGTTGAGTGTCTTTCTGCACCAACAAGTACTGTCATCTTCTGATATGTGCTGTTTACTTCATGAAGAGACCTAATATGGGATGTGAAGATTGCACTACAACCACCAACCATTGCAGGCCTACAGATAGATCAAATTTTAGGTCTTCTCTAGACAACAATGGGGATCTCGATGGTTACCTCACTGACTGATGAGATTGTTGGTCTACGTTTGGGTGCAGTGAAGCACCTGTTCAGCTTCACTGCATAACAGCTGGAGAAAGCTGCTGTAGGTGGAAGTTTCTCAGTCACTGTATTGAGAGATTCGATGAAAGCCTAAAACTAGCCAAAGCTTTTTATTTAATTTTGGAAGGGAAAGGCAGCGGTTACAGCCTCTGTTTTTTCCAACCTGTGTCCCTATTGGGGAGATTTCTGCTCACTTCTTATCATGATATGAAGAGATGGGAAATATCTGCAATGAGTACAAAGACAAAAACACATTTTTGGTACAGTTAGGAATTGTCCGTGCCTTCCTATTGCGGTGACCCCGGCACTCCTCAGAGTTGCTTTCCCTTTCCATCTTCTCAGAATTGCTCTTTAAAAAAAACTGTCAAGAGAGAAAGATGGAGGCTGCCATTGCTCAGCTGTCTTTGAAATACTTCTTGGTATAGGCTGCCTTCATTTTGACCCACTTGTTTCAATACTGACCCGAATCAAGCATGCCAAAAAGGACTTCTACACTTTTTCTGACTTGCCTAATTTGCATTCTTTTTCCAGGCCAGTGACTGTAAAGCTACTGGGTCATCATTACGGCCAGGAAACAAGCATTTTTAGAAGGAAGCTAACAATGGCAGCTTTCACAATTTCTTATGATAGGCTTACTTCAATTAAACATAGATGCTATGGGACTAACCAATTATTTTATACCAGATGCAGGGAACTAACATGGGAACTTACTTTAAGGCAGCCACAAAAATGTGCGTGGTAGAGAAAGTGCCCTAAAATTGCTTTGTGGGATGTGTTGCTGAAGCTGGGGCTTGACCGAATGCCCATCTTAGCTGCTTTGTACCCAATATACAGTCTCCATATATGCCAGCTCCTGGTGTTTAAACACATCCTAGTAACTGTTTATCGCTAGGGTGACGTTGATGTGGTAAGAGAGCCAGCTCAATAAATTATTAGTTAAAAGTTTCACATATTTCAGCTTATTTTTTTTCCTTTTTTAAACCCCAGTTGCGCAAAGCAGCAGATTAGGAAAGGATTAACTAGTAACAGGCTGACCGAGATATTACGCACAGAGTTGGCCCCGGCCCAGAGAATGCAATAGCTGACATTGCCCAACATGTCAATTATAGCCGATGTCTCTGTTGTGTGTGGATTGATAGCCTCTGCTTACAGCATCAGATGGAGCTCAGTGTGTCCCTAAACTCATTCCTTGAAGGAGAGATTGATGGGAGGGAACAGAGTTATACTGTACTATGGATAGGTCACAAAAATGTGCACCACCAGCAGATGTCAACTTTAAGGTCTCTAGAGATGAGATTTGGAAGCTGATATGCTGGTCATCTAACAATAAGCTTTTAATCTCTACCCAAAACTGGCCTCGGTGGATTGAGAATGGCTTCTTACATGTTTTGGTGAAAGCGTTTCCCCACAGCAAATTGGTTTTCTTTCTTCTCCTGGAAGCTCATAAGAAAGGTGTCACCCTCCTGCAGATGGACTCCACAATCCATTTCCCTTCTTTCGGCTTTCTGAGGGTTTCAGCCGTTGTGGGAATAACTGTGGTAGATATAAGAAGCCGACATGTGATCCACATTGCCAGTGACCACACAAAACTGAGTTAAATTGTTTTTTTTTTTAGGTAATATATTGAAAATTTCTTTACAACATACATGTAAAAAAAAGGAGCAGAGGCATAGGAACAGTGTCCCAAAGATAAGTGATAAAAAAATGCACCAATATACAATTGCACATGAAAACAAAATGAGAGCACGGTTGCTTCGATGTAGGACTGCAACATTCCTGAAGCAGGCCACTCAACCGCCCATAACCTAGCCGTTAAGGCCAGCGATATAACTGTGCAGAGACATTCAAGGTGCTAAGAAGCACCAATACCCCAAGAACAAGAATAGTAAAGGACATGTGAAAAGAAAAGGGAAAAGAAGAGATAATATAAGGGAAGTGAAGAGAAGAGAAAAGAAAGGTGTATCACCTGGTCCCACAAAAGCAGGGTGGATGGCATGGAGGCGTGTAGGGCAAGTGAAATTGTTTTTTAATGGTCAAGTTCATCCAAAGATTGTATTGTAGAATAGCAACTCCACTCCAATAGCATGGCCACCTTCAGCATACTAGGCACAGGAGACACCAGATTCACAAGCTGGACTGAGCTGCCACCATGGAACAAGTTCTTTTCTCAGACTTGCTCCCAATTGCCGGTGCTTATCACTAAAAATCAACTACGTCATTCATAAAGAGAAAGGAAAATGGAGCACTCACAGCTGCTTTAAGACTCTTAATTGAGTTCAGGACTATAAAAATATTTGGCCTTCAACCGTTTCATGTGGACCCCAAAACCTTCCCAAGGCATCATGTAAGTACATGCTCTCTAAAATCTTGAAGGAACTCTACCACTTGGATGAAAAGATTTAACAAAGCAGGACCTGTAAAAAGAATAGGCCTGATATTCAGCTGTCCCCCCACCGTTTCCTTCAATCTTCTCTCTATTCGAGATGTTGGATACCTGCATCCCCAGCCATACATTGTAGTTCCTTCCGCTGACCCCTACATCACTATTTTGTCTTGTAGTAATATAGGACCCATCAGAGGGAACCAAACCTGCTGCTGCCGAATACAATTCAGACCTAAAGGCAATCTTTGGATCCTTTGGGTTTGGTGCCCTTTATTTCTAAACATTGGCAGGGTTATTCAGTAAAGGGTGAAGAGTTTGGAGAAGGCAGGAGAAGTGAACAATCTAGGACTACATAGCTGATTTGGAAAAACTCTCCAATTCAGCTCACTTTCAAGTTCAGCTATGTAGTCCTAGATTGTTCACTTCTCCTGCCTTCTCCAAACTCTTCACCCATTTGTGAATAATCCTGTAAGTCTCTTCTGGGTACCCAACAAGGAAGCCCTGCTTTGTTTGGAAGCTGTCTTGCCAGTGCCAGTAAGCTTATTTGCAAACTTTCCTGCGTCTGGTTGATTTGAGCGAGCACAGAAATCATAGCACCTCCTAAACGCGGCAGGCGACCAGACATCAGACCCTGAAGTGTGTCCCATGTGAAGAGACCATTGCTCTGCAAGAGGGTAAAGACCAGAGGAATGGGAGTGGTACACGTGATTATAGAGCCTCTTGTTTTGCAGGTCGTGCTTTATTACTGAGCTGTGTTCAAATGAACCTGATAGACATTCTATGAATAAAACATTTACTTCCTTTCCAAGATGTCTGTTATTACTGTTGTTAGACAGACATTTCTTCTTTGTGCATCTCCCAAAAAGCTTGTTTAAATGTAACAGTAAAGACCAAACTACCATCCCTTTGTCGCCAATAAGGGCACTTTTATTGGTACAGAGCAATGGTCATTGGCAGGGCAGAGTTTATAAGGAGACCCCCTAGTATCCAAAGGGAGGGCCAGCACTAGGAACCAATTTAGTGTTCCTGCACTGGACATATTCATACTGACAGTAGAAGAGACAGCAGTCTGCTCTTATATTTCAGAGCAATCAGTCTCCAGAGGTCCTCCTTGAGGTCTACCTTCATAGTTCCTGGTTTGGCTTTAGGTAACCTTGAACTATATGCTTATCCTATTTTCATTGCCTTCTGGTATCTTGACCTGTCATTTGACCCTGGTTCTTGGCTGCTTCCTGACATCTCACCTTTGCTATAATATACCCCCCTTGACCTTTCCTTTCCACCTAACTTTTGAGTTTCAATTGAAAACTGACCCCTGTTATTGTCCACTTAACTAAAGCCATAACGCTTAACTTGAGATTGATTTTGACCTGAATTTGGAACCCAATTTACGTGCATATATTTGTGTTGCAGTTAGGCTTGCCTGGCCCTGAGTGTACTCATGTGTCTATCCTTTGATTATTGTTTGAAGTGGTTCACATTGCTTCCTACACCTATCTGAGATAATTTGCCGGTTTAGCCACATGACAAAGGATTACCATTAAATGAAAGTGAATTAAAGCAGATTGCCAGCCAATGGCTGCATCAACTTTCTTCTTTTCCCTTTATTTTCTTCTGGTGATCCTGCCAGTAACACACTTCCTGTTATAGGGTGACAGCGCTCATGCACTGTCCTGCATATATGGAAGAGCAGTGTAGTCATCGTCTCTATGACTTGGATGGGTTGTTTCGAAGTTCATGGAGGTAAGCCCTGTTCCTAGGTGTCCTGTTCCTATGATAGGAATAGTGCTAGCAAGCAGTAGATATATGCAAAAAGTGTAAAAAATCTAATTAAAAAAAAGCTTTAAAAGAGGTTAATACTTACCTGTGTCTTCCCCGCGAGCTCACGTCCGACAATCTGAAAATTCTCGGGCGGCCGCAAAGCATCTTGAGGCGGGCGCATGCACAGTTCACATTTTCGTCCAGGAGACGAGAAGAGACACAAGGTAAGTATATGGACGGTGTGCACCCATATGCAGACACCGTGGGACAGGAAGTGCCAGCAAGGACAGAGGAGTCAGCGCTGGATCGGAGACTTTAATGTCACTTTAACCATTATTTTTCTGTTGAATTTGTGTTTTCACATAACTAATGCAATAAGGATGGATGGAGGAGACATATAGTACATATACAGTATTTACACTGATCTCTACACGAGAATTTAAAGTGGGTCATTTGAGGAAAGTGATTGAGGGATTTGGTTTCTAAGGAGGGACAGTTCCTCCAAATCAAGGACAGTTGAAAACTATGAAACCCTACTGTTCACCAGGGGTTTCCCAGTGCAGTGCAGTGCAGTGCAGTGCAGCATATAAACAACCCAAGGACCTTGGCCTCTAAAGAAATATGGCAATAGGTGTGTTGTTAGGGCGCTGGGCCCGTGGCTAGAGGAAAGATGGGGCCTGAAACGCGTTGGCTCTTTCTCCCAACTTCTTGTCATGTACAATAAAGATTTACTTGAGAGAGTGGCGCTCTCATCCTCCTTTGCATTCTGGAGAAAAATAGGCTGTTAAATGTCTACAGGTCATTTATGTCCTTGAAATAAGTCAGAGCTGTATGACTCCTGGACCATTATATGAAATCCCCAGTGCTGGGATGGACCAGTTATTAGGGCAAATACTGCCATAAATGTAATAGGTATATCTAGTAGCAGTTCTCTTAGGCCCCTTTCACAGGAGTGCCATCGGCACGGATCCCCAGTATGGAATGGATGTGACATTTGGGTCTGTTCAGATTTTTCCTTGCAATGGAGATACACACTGAGCTATACAGACTAATGTAAGGTCTGTGAGAACCCGCTTCACCCTGATAGCAATGCAGCCTATGCATTCTTGCAGTGCTTACCGTCAATCCTAATAAAAGTGAAGTCAAATGTTCACTTCTGTCCTTCCAACAGGTAATAGATTCAGAGTCTTGGAGAAGCTTTCAACCGAGGAATCTGTCCAGGGACAAAAAAAAAGTCTCAATTGCATATTGATTTACCTTTAATGGGAGAAGCGCAGGAAATTGGCATTGATGCTTGCGTCTTTGTCTTTTGCAGACAACAAGTGATTATGTAAGACCCTGGGCTGAGAACAGGATGTTTCCTCTGGAGAATGGAATCTGACAGCACTGAGGGGGGGAAAGAGGGGAGGCGGGAAAATGCCAAATAGATAACGTTCACAAAGCCCAAGTTTGTATTTAAAGAGGAACTTCGGTAATATAAAAAAATTACCCTTGCAGTGGGGCTACCCTGACACAGCATGTGCTCGTTATGACTAGGGGGGGCTCATATAAAGCAGATATACTCACCTGATCCCCTTTCCCGCGGCAGACAGCCCCCCTATACAAAAAGAGCACTTAACCCTTACGAGAAGTGGAAGGGGGGTAGGTATCTCCTCTCTCTCTGCTCCTATCAGCATTCTCTTTGCATTGCAAACACACCCTATTAGCTCATCATGCTGCTTCTCCCTCCTCCAGTCTGAGCAATGCTACGCCGCAGGAACGGCAAGAGGCAGCTACCGGGTCAGATTTGGTACTTGCACTTTTTTTTACATTTAAAAATACATTTAATGCAATATTAATGAATACAGAGCTGCATTGGTTGGTGTCTTTTATATCAGTCTGGAGTTCAGCTTAGGAATACGTGCTTTCTCAGACCAAGTGAACTTATTCTTTTGGACCCCTTGATATCGATCACAGAGTCAGGGCCGGTGCTAGGATTCTTGCCTACTCAGGCAAGGTACCTACTTCTTGCCTACTCAGGCAAGCTCCTCCCACTGGACCAGCGCTGACTCGCCGCTGCTCTCCCGCACCGAAGGTAAGTGAAAAAAAAAACATAGCGCAAACATCGGGGCATTTTGACAAGTATAAGTACTTGTCAAAATGCCCTATTTTTCTGCCCTCACCCTGCAGTGCCCTCAGGCGGCCGCCTGACTTGCCTTGCGGTAGCGCCGGGCCTGCACAGAGTCCATCTTCCCCCTCTATAGACGCATACCTACTGAGATCTGGTGTCCGGGGGTTCCTGTGTTTGTCCTCATCCAGCACTGAAGTTCTCTCACTGCTGGTTGCACCTGCCCAATACATCTCCATAAACGTTTGTGGGACTTGTCTACCTCCATCTCCCAGCTGGAAGTCATCTTAGGTGGAGATAAAGAGGGAGGGCCCCTTTTCTTTAAACGCTTCAGGGCCGCTGTATGTAAAAAAATGGCGCTGACCGGAAGCAGTTTTATTGCTGCAGCAGGTGGTATAATTTCTTACAGCCGGTGATGGCTGTCACATACAAGCGTTCAAGTGGCTACAGAGCAGCCTGATCGCTTGTATAGTGCTTGGGAGCGTGCGCCCCCCCCAAAGGCTGCCGGCTATCCCAGATTCCACTGTCCCCATGTGGGCCCAGGACCGGTACGGTGGGCCTCGGTACCTCGATTGGAGGGCGGTTCGGCAGCGCGGATCTGCCGTCATGAATGATCCCATACATTGCTATGTGGACTGCGCGGCTCAGCACGATACGAACCGCCCCCCGCCTGAACTGCTCCCTGCACTATTTTTGCCGCACTGATCAGTGAGGTTTCTAATCAGCTTTCAATAGAACTGTGCGGATCAGCGCGGTTTTGGGCGTTTTTAATTGCGTTTCAGTGCTGAAATCCAATAAAAAACTTCCAAAACCTCCCTTTTGAAATCCGCAACCGCCCTGGTGTGAATGGACTCTAAAAGCGGGAGCGACGTGTATTACATCACTTCCAGTTGCAATGTGCCATTCCTCCGGGTGCTATAATGAGAGATGAAGCTGATGATGAAGCAGATCTGTGCTTCAACAGCTTCTTTGGGTTCCATAGGTGACAGTAGTGGTCTATTAGACCCCTGGTGTCTCCAGAAAGAGGACCTGTCACTTCCTCTTTGCTATTGCATAGAGGGCTTGTTAGCTGTCTATATGAAAGCAATATAGTTAAGTGTAAAAAAAAAAAAAAAGCTTAAAAAATGAAGGTGACATATACATTTTTTTTAAAACACAATGTTGTCTGAACAAAGATGGCTCCATCCTTCTGGAGAGGAAAGCAGATAAAGGCATTGTCAGGGGGAGCACTGTGATCTCTGTGAGAGTTAATAACTAACTTGAAGTGTTACACTGACAAATTACTTTTATATATCTGATGCTCTGTTCACTTTAAAAACAAAAAAAAAAGAGACAGAGTAGTCACCATGTAAGGTTACGTAGAACGAACAATTTTCCATTACGTCCCAATCAGCGGGACCGTGTGAGCTCCACTGTGTGTCCTGACTAAACATCTTGTCAGCCAAGCCGATAGCTGGACCCGTGCCCCGGACAACCTTCTGAGACAGTGTGTGACTTTGCTTCATCCCTCTCGTGTTCAGCGGATCAGGCAGTGACAGGTCCCATCTCTGGCACACACGACATCTGCGCCCCTCAGGCCGCCCTGCAGAGGATTCTGGGAACACAAAGTACTAGTCACTTGTCCTGTTTGCAAATGGGCGACATCGCCGCACACCGCCGGTCGCCGAAATCCCGTGGAGGGAAGATTACAGATGTTGGGGATAAATATAGACAGCGCTGCGAATTCTTCGGCTTGCTGAATTTACTGTACTTGTCTTGAGTGACATTATTACCCTTCAGGAGGTTCTACCGGAAAAAACCCCAAACACCACACCGTGATCAGGTTGCGGTGGAAAAGGAACGCTTTACAGACGTCCTTCACAAATCTGTTTTCTCTTACAGTTGCTGACCTATTCAGAGACGTTTGATAGCTGTGCTGTCTGGATGAGCTACAGTTATTATAAATAGATCATTCAAGGGGATTTTATAGAGGAACCTCACCCCACCTAACTCAAAATAATACTTACTAGTCCATGGAGTCTGGACCATCCCTATATTGCATTTTGTCTGTCCTCGCCGGCATTATTACTAACCAATTGGTCTTCTCACCTCTGAATGCAGTCAGCTTAGAAGTCATCATTTGAGTCCATCCAAAACATTGTCATTTCCATTCAGCCATGATGAAGGAGGAATTAGGACCCCAAAATGCAGGGGTTGGCTGGATTTGGGACCCCCCAAATCTACTGTTGTTTTTGCTGTCATCAGTTGAGTGATTAAAAGATTTTGGACTCTTGATCTGGACTCCCTTTCTACCCATTACATTTGGATTTCTTGATTTAGCTGCGAGCCCCCTACATTTGCTTTCTTGATACCTATATTGAGGCACCCTAAGGGGGCTGATTCCTTTGATTTTTGCACCATCTGATATATAGAGGTGGGCTATTTCTTAAGTTACTTATATGGTGAACTTAGAAATTGATCCGTTGGCTGTCATCTTGAACCCTACAGTATTTTTATACCAGTCTCCGATCACCAGTGGGCCAAAGGCTTCTCTGATGGGCTGGGAATGTCTCATATATGGGGTCAGATGGGAACTCTACATGGTTGTGAGGGATAGATTTTCATAGAAACTGGATTCTTAAATCTATATAATAAATCTGTTTAAATAACATACATATAGTTGTGCCCTGTTCTGAAGAAGTAGAAAGCCAGGAAATGTGTTGATTGAGGGCTGTAGTTCGTTTACCCTCAGGTGATGTTTTGTATCTATTTATCAACAAGTTTAATATGATTTGATAATAAAAACACTTTGTACAAAGACATTGTGTGTGGAGCAATACATTCTTCCCTGTGCTATAATCAACACCCCATTTTGTTGTATAATATGATCTTAATGGATTTTGAAGGGAAAGGAAAGTAACAAATTCAATTATTCTGTGCTTTGATTAAAGGCTCAGTGCTGTGTCACATGTTTGGTTAGTTTACTAGTGCATAGAGAGCTAATAGAGAGCCATACATGGGACCACAAAGAGGGAGAATTGATAAGGAAAGAGGGACAGTTCCTCCAAATGAGAGACAATTGAGAGCTATGTGGTTCTTCCCTTATATGGTGTTGGTGGTTCTACCGGGGGGCATAGTTCATTGGCAAGTCAAAAAATGCTGTATTTGGAACTGTCCTCATTCCATTATGTTGGTTGACCCTTAGTCAAGTCTTTAGTCTAGTGCCTTGTTTCTCAACTGGTGGGTCGGGACCCAAAAGTGGGTCGTGACTCCATGTTCAGTGGATCTCTGTGTGCCTTCCACTTTTCTAGGTGAGAGGGTCCTCAACCTCCCCCTATTGCAGCACTGTCCGTTCTTGCTCCAAACAGCCATTCAAAATATGCTGCCCAGCGCAGAGTGTCAGCTTGAGGTGGGACAGACTGGGGCTACGACCGCAAGGGAGCTACATCTTTACGTATAGCTCCCTCATGTGTCCTGTAGAGGTGCCTGGACCGGAGTGATGTCAATTTCTGGCTCCTGGCACGCAAAGGGAGCTATACAGGCATTGCACATATGAATGGAGCTCTGTCACAGCACAGCCCAGATAGCAAGCAATTGAGCTGCAAGTTTGAAATTGACTTGCTAAAGTATTGCAGACTTGCCGAGCTTCACAATTTTGTTGCACAATTACAGCAAGTCTGCATTGCAAGTCTCCACATCAACGTGCTTTGCAAAAGTGCTTTACACTTGCAGAGCTCTTGCTAAGACCTGTAGGACTCTTGATGAAGACTTGCCAAGCAAATTTGCTACAAATTGAAAAAGTGTCAACTAGAACTTGTGCTGCAAGTGTTCTGCAAGTCTACAACTTGCCAGGAATGTGTGCAGCAAGTTAACAAGAATTACAATTTATCCCTGCCACAAGTGTGTGGTAAGTTATCCTTACTATCTGGGAGCAACCGACACTGGACCACAGGCTGAGGATCAACTCCAGTTCTCGTAAGGTATGGAGACTGGGTGGATGTTTTGAATGACACCCCAAACGCATCTCCCACCCACAGTTTGATCGCCCGCACCAAAACGCGCGCTACAGCAATGCTGTGCGTTCTATTGCAGTGCAGGTGGCAACTTAATGACCAAGGACAAATGTGGGTCCTGAGGTTACACCGGTTGAGAACCACTGGTCTAGTGAAAAAAAGGAATAATGTTACCAGCACACCGGTTTTTGTTAATCAATGATCCATTTTAATGGCACATTGCCATAGTATTGGATGGCAATGTGCCATTAAAATGGATCATTGATTAACAAAAACCGCTGTGCTGGTGACATTATTCCTTTTTTTCTGTGATTTGCACGGTGCCTCCGTGGTCACTACAAGCACCCACCCAGCTTGGGGTTATTTTGGTAAGGAGTGCAGCAAGACATCCTGTTTTTTAAAGTCTACTGGTCTAGTGGACACATTAAAAAAAAACCCTTCCTGATCCCTTGTACCAGGGTGCGAACCCTGTTTTTTTTTTTTCCGTGCCTTGCGTTGCATGAAGTTACCTGAAGTTCTGGATAACTCCTTGTCAGATATCTTGGACAGTCTTAAGGCTGGGTTCACACCTAGGCGGCACCGTTTTTGTGCGCTTGTACGCGTGCTAACAGCATGCGGCTATTTGTGCATTTATGCTTGTTGTGCACATTTGTATGCGTGTTTTAAGGCACGTACATGAAGACACGCGTTTTCATTGGCAGCTCATAAACCATTGTGGGCAATGGAAGAACACACGTATAAACGTGGAAAAACGCTCACGAAAATGTACAACATGCTTCGTTTTTTGGGCATTTCCAATGAAGTTTAAGGGGAAGAAAACTTTGAACGGCCCAAAGAAGCTCCTGTACCTTTTCGGTCATTTGGCATTTTTCTGTTGGCGTCTTTCTGCTCAGGTGTGAACCAAGGCCATTGAAAATCATGGGATTTCTTGTGTTGGGCAGTTAAAAGTGCTTTTCAAACTGCTCAAAAACCCCTAGGTGTGAACCAGGGCTTATAGTTTCTTGCTGAAGTCTGAACGCCATGCTCCTACCCTAGACTTCCGATTGAACTAAACTCAGTTAAAAAAACATTGCTAGCAGGCTGGATGAATCAACTCCTATGGCCATCTCAAGTCTTGTCTCAAAGTATCACCCTAACCGTCCCCTCCGCTCTTCCAAAGATCTCCTGCTTTCCAGCTCCCTCATCAACTCATCCCATGCTCGCCTCCAGGACTTCTCTAGAGTCTCTCGCATCCTCTGGAACTCTTTACCCCAACCTGTCCGTCTATCTCCCACTCTGACTGCCTTTAGGCAATCACTAAAGACTCATCTCTTCAGGGAAGCCTTTCCCCCCTCAACCTAACCACTCAACCATCACGTTCTCAAACAATTCATCCCCACACAGCTCCCTCCTCATGTATCACTTGCCCCTTCCTTTTAGATTGTAAGCCCTCACGGGCAGGGCCCTCCTTACCATCTTGTCTTGAATTGTATTGCGATTGCAATGTCTTCCTTATATTTATATAGCGCAAACTGTTGGCGCTATATAAATCCTGTATAATAATAATACAAATAATAATAATAATAATGATGTTGCCTGGGCTGGTCAATCAAGATGGCCAAGGACGCCAGATCCCGGAAGAAGGGCGGCCAAAAGATGCCAGCAGTTGAAGGACATCACAGCTGCTTTAGCACTGGAGTGCAGCACTTTGGCAGGTAGGTTTGCCATAATGTGCAAATATACCCTCCATACTTGCACAGTATGGCAAAAAACCTGGGCGCGCCTGTGGAGGTTAATTTCACTGTAATCCATTTTCTCTGCACTTCCTTTTTTGCTAGATCATTGTGCTTCAATATCTTTTTATTGCTACTGCTATACTGCATCCTGATCTACCATGACCCCTGGCTCATTCTCTGACCACCCTTCACCACTCACCACTTCATATCTGATCTAGCTTGACCTCTGTCTATGCTTCTGCCTCACTCCCATAACTGATACTGGTACTGGTAACCTGTATACTGAACTCGGCCTGTTTACAATCACAAATGTGTCTTCTTCTGAACTCCCAGATCCCGGATAATGACACCTTGCCGGTTCCCATGTTAATTATTACTATTGCCTCATTGTGTTATTGTTTTTTTATGGAACTGTTAATTGTGGGTAAATAAAAGGGCTGCTGTGGATCAACTTAAACCCATGTTGAACAGACCGCGTATTTATTCGAGTGAAATTGGGGGGGGAGGACTTTGTTAATCCATCAGTCATGTTGCAGACAATGCATAAATGTATTCTTCTGAATTCTTGTTTAATTTTCACAATAAACCAATACTACCGAGCATCTGTCGCTTAAATGTCTGACGGTGCAGATTGTGTTCCTCCAGAAGTTAAGCAATTAAGTCTGGTGCTGAAAATGGAAAAATGACAACAAAATGATGTTGTAACTGAAATTTGCTGATACAGGCGTGTTACTTAAGGGGAACCTGTCAAGATAGAAACGTGGGAGCCGCCACTGCTGCTTTTGTTTAGGTTTTGAGTGTATGTAAAGGCAAAGATTTATTTTTTTTGGTTTTGGCTGGAGTGGAGAAGAAATAGAACCTCCGGCAAGGAAATGCACCCATTTTCTGTCCTGATGGCCATTGCTACTAAGAGAGAAAGTAAGGGAAAATCCCACATTTTAGAGTTGCCACCAGAACAAGAGGCAAGGGAAAAGCCTCCAATGGGGACACCTGTTCCTGGGACAACTTTCTACGATGGGAATTCCATTCTCCTTGTAGAATCTTCTTCTCATTTACCATTGAGTCTCCAGGATACGAACTGAATGGAAATCTCCCTAGTAGGACACAGGCAACAATAAGTCATGTGTCATGGGTTTTATCCCTTTTCTAATGTTTTGTCTATGTTTACAAAGATATTGCTAACGGCCATAAATATGCTGGAGAGATGTAAACAATCCCCCCCCCCCCCCCGCAATAACAGCGTTCACCTAATGGAGGATTAGAAGTGTTTGTGCCAAAACAATATTCATTTTGATCATACACTCTGGCCCAGGTGGTGTACATGCTCGAGTGCTAAATGAATTAAGTACAGTTGTCAAATGGCCACCATTAGGTTGTTCTAAAAGACTTGTAGATGGCCCAAGTTCATCTCCAATTTAAGAAAGGTGCAAAAGTGGATTCAACAAATTGTAGACCAGTACCCTTGAGGATTGTTGTGTGTAAATGATCTGTCGGTGTATTGAGAAATGATATAAAAAATATATCGAGGAGGATAATCTAATAAGAGAATGAACAAAAGTTCAAATGTATGATAGCTTTTGTCCAGCTATTTATTTTTAATATGTGGTACATACAAATATGGATGTTCTAATTTTTTTGAATGCAGTATATTTGTATTTTGCAAAATAACGTGACACTGCGCCTCACTATGGTTGGGTACAGAGGTCGAGTACTCAAGGCATAGAGGAGAATTTATGTCCATACGTAATTAAAATGTATCTGGTTTTTGTTACAGTAGGTTTTGCAGCGCTGTCAAAGTTTTTAATGCTGTCTGTGCTCTTGCTAGAAATATTAAAACCTTTATTTTTTTCTGTAGACCAAAACAGAAGGTGATGGGAAAAGCCAATATTTTAGAGTGGTCGCAGGAAGTTGGGGTAAATTCTTCAATGGAGACACCTATTCTAGTGACAGCTGTCTAAGAGGAACATTCCTTTCATTTTGAAGAGATTTCTTGTTATCTCTGGGACAAGAAGTAAAAGAAAATTTCCCCAATGGGACAGAGACAGCAAAAAATAAAATGGCAAAAAATTAACCCTTCTCTACTTTATCCAAAGGTAAAATATAGTTTTGGTTATACATGCACTTTAACTGATTAGAGGACAAAAGGCAAGTGATGATTGCCAAAGGCACATGTTCCGAATGGGTCAAAATTTGCAACTGTGCTCCAAAAATATTAGCATGTGCTACAGTTCTTTTATACCTTTCTATTAATTATTACTCATTAATGATTGCTCAGGCTTAGCAAAGGGCCTTAGGAGACCTGAAAGATCACTGTTTAACTTTACCTGGATTAATGATGTTTTTATGTTGAAGGTTGAGGGCTTCTTCACACTTGCCTGCATGCTAAAGCACTGTTTTCAGTTTTAGTGTGCTGAAAACAGTAGTGTGGTGTGACAAGTCCGGTGCATGGGTGGTGTGATGTGTCCATGTTGTGGTGTGAACGGAGCACATAGAAAGCAATTGTTTTCAATGTGCTTTAGCGATGACTGGCATTGTTCAGTTGCTGAAAAATTCCAGTCACCGCTTATGGTATGAACAAGCTCTCAATCTCTCCTCATTTTTATTTGTAATTTGGTAGATGGAACAGGCAGTAGTAATAGGCCCAATTTTTCTGATGACACTAAAATCTCAGCAGGATAGTTACATACTACAGACGTATTCTGGCAAAATGGCATCTTGTAGAGTTCAATGGCAATTACATTTAAAGTAACCCAATCTATTATTCTAAAGTTTTAAGTTATTACTGATTTTTCTGAAGTGCTCCCATGAGCTCTGTCCATTTTTTCTCCAAGTCTCACTCTCGTAGCCGACAGCCCAGAGCTTCATTTCTTCAGGCAAAATCTACTTTTGCAGTCCAGTAAGGGAGGCTTCCCAATCTTCTGATCAGTCCAGAGCACCTGCTGCCATTTCTGTGCACAATAGTTCATAGGCTTTTGTGCATAGGTGAGTCGATTGACCTTGTTTCCATGTTGGAGGTAATGCCTTTAAGCTGTAAGTCTTATACAATGACCACTTCTGACCAGATTTCTCCAGACTGTAAATTTGTGTACCAGAGTCCCACTGGTTTCTGCCAGGTCCGAGCTGATGGTGTCACAGGACATCTTCTGATTGTGAAAGGTAGTCAGCATAATGCGTCATCTGCTGCTCTAAATTTCCTTGGCCAACCACTGCATTTTTGGTCCTCAGTGCTGACCGTTTTTTGTGCACCTGCAGATAAGTTTGGCGTTTCTTCCAGGTAAGCACATCTGGTAACACCCGTCTTCCTTGAAAGTTGCTTGCGGGTGGTATGCAAAAATCTGGATTTATTATTTGTGCATGGCTGATGGCGTGGTTGTGGTGCTTTGCTTTTGCCACACTTGGCCGATTGCCTGCACTTAGTGCTCCACCTGCATTTCCATCTCATATTCTGATGGCTGAACTTGTTATACCCTAAGTCATCATGCTTTATTGCAATGGATTTGTGACCTTATATACTACTGGGTGCAGAGGAACACATTTTATGTGAGCTGTTTCTCTCTGCAACTGTGAATCATCAAGCTTACATACAGTATGGTTACAAACTTCTAAGACAGTTATAATTTTAATCAGAGTGTTCCCTAGGTTCCAGCACCGCATATATGGTCACTGATGTGTGTGGGAGTGAACGGATCTGTCTGTCTTAGTCACTGGTTAATTTGTATGTCAAGCATTGCTATTAAAGGTTATTGTTTTTCAGTTGATCTGAGAGCTCTTTCTGGTTTTCTTTTATTTAATATATTCCTTGGAATTTTTGCCTGTGAGAGACCTTTTTCATGCAGTAGGACCAACCTGTGTCTTTTTGCTGTTCTCAGTCTTGCCACTATGCAAGATTTTTTTCATTAAACGGTCTTCAGTGACTTCAACTTGTTGGTAGAACATGACTTTTCCTCACCCAGTCTCATTCCACCTCCCAGTCTCATTCCTCCTCCCAGTCTTATTCCTCCTCTTTTAGCACCCATGACTTTTCCTCACCCAGTCTCATTCCTCCTCCCAGTCTCATTCCTCCTCACAGTCTCATTCCTCTTCTTTTAGCACACATGACTTTTCCTCACCTAGTCTCCTATTCCACCTCCCAGTCTCATTCCTCCTCCCAGTCTCATTCCTCCTCTTTTAGCACCCATGACTTTTCCTCACCCAGTCTCATTCCTCCTCCCAGTCTCATTCCTCCTCCCAGTTTCATTCCTCCTCTTTTAGCACCCATGACTTTTCCTCACCTAGTCTCCTATTCCACCTCCCAGTCTCATTCCTCTTCTTTTAGCACCCATGACTTTTCCTCACCTAGTCTCCTATTCCACCTCCCAGTCTCATTCCTCCTCCCAGTCTCATTTATCCTTCCAGTCTCATTCCTTCTCTTTTAGCACAAATCCCTTTTCCTCACCCAGTCTCATTCCTCCTCCGAGTCTCATTCTTCATCCCAGTCTCATTCCTCCTCCCAGTCTCATTCCTCCTCTTTTAGCACCCATGACTTTTCCTCGCCCAATCTCATTCCTCCTCTTTTAGCACCCATGACTTTTCCTCACCCAGTCTCATTTATCCTTCCAGTCTCATTCCTTCTCTTTTAGCACAAATCCCTTTTCCTCACCCAGTCTCATTCCTCCTCCGAGTCTCATTCTTCATCCCAGTCTCATTCCTCCTCTTTTAGCACCCATGACTTTTCCTTGCCCAGTCTCATTCCTCCTCCCAGTCTCATTCTTCCTCCCAGTCTCATTCCTCCTCTTTTAGCACCCATGACTTTTTCTCACCCAGTCTCATTCCTCCTCCTCATAGTAACATAGTAGGTGAGGTTGAATAAAGACACGGGTCCATCCAGTTCAATCTATGTGTGTGTTTGTGTGTCTGTATATACTGTATATGGTTCTAACACTTCCCTTATCCCTGTATATTAAGTGAAAGAAGAAACTCATCAATAAGTTTCTTGAACTTATCAACGCTATCAGCGGATACCACCGCCTGTGGAAGGGAATTCCACATTTTTATTACGCGCACAGTAAAAAAACCCTTTCGCAGTCTAAGATTAAACCCCTTTCTTCTAACCTTGTGTTATGTCTTTGTGTTCTCAATACAGTTCTCAGTATAAACAACTTGTTTGGAATATTGTGGTCCTCCTCAGTTGATCAGATTTTACCATCAGTTCAGGTAGGGATTTTTTCTGTAAGAATAGTTAGGCCGTAAAGCACCCTACTACCAGAGGGGTTAATGTCAAAATTAACAGTGGAACTTTAAAAAGGTTTGGATGAATTTCTAATAATTTATAGCCCTAGAAAATGACCTTGCATTAAAATAACAGCACCCCACCCTACAAATAAAAAATAAATAAATAAAAGTGGCAAAAAACAGCTTTTGAGAGAAAACATTAAAAATACTTACCTTGGACCCCACTTCCTGGATGGGCAGTGATGACAATGTAACTCACGACTATCTATCAGGATACCTGGTTGCTCAAGATCCCAATATGTGCTTCTGAAGTATGCAGGTCTTCTTGAGCACAAGGATTTCATGGGAAGCAGCGGGTGTTGCTTTAATGGATATATGTCTTTGCAACCCAAATAATATGTTTTTCTTGTACAATGCGATTGTAGTTTTTGTGAAATGACTACAGAGCTGTGCTTCCTTTATAGAAACAATAGCACTTAGAATTCCTCTTGTAAGGATCTTAGCACAGGATGGAGAGGAAGAGAAGTGATCCCTAAGGTCATAGTCTGCTGCGGCAAGGTGATAGGCATGGGGAGAATTTAGAGAATTTGCAAAGCAGTGAGAGAATGCTGGACAGTAAAGAGCACCGTGCTTTGATGATGTGTACTTGAGGCAAGAGAACATGTAGAATTTTCACACTGAGACAGCAACTCTGTTCAAGTCAAATATTATTAAATGCATGTTTATTCTCTCAATACATTTTTACTGTATTTTCGTTTCTTTTTTTAAATGTTGCATTACAATTGGCATAGAAATACATTTATATTCATATACACACATTGCTTTTTTTTGAATGTTTTTGTGCTGCTCAGAGTCAAATTTCTTGCTAGATAAATAAAAAGTGAAAAAATGTCTTACGTGCAACTTCGGCCTGAATAGTATGCAGAATTCCATTGCCAATTTCTCTTTGTACATCACTCCCTATGTGTCGGAGAAGATATCTAATGGAAAAAATAATTCTGCTACCCAAATCATGTAGTTTGTATTTGAATGCTGTATTTTTTTTAAGCCTGTGGTGTGCTTCCTCCTTTCTTTTCATACTGTCGATTGAAAAAGTGGCTTTTGCTGTATTGGGAGACGCCTTCTAAAAAAAAAAAAACTCCCTGGATTGATTATTGAGACGTTTCCTCCCCCTGTGATGGGCAGTTGAATCATCAATGAAGGTAACAGACATAAAGGCAGATTACTACATACACTATATTGCCAAAAGTATTGGGACGCCGGCCTTTACACGCACATGAACTTTAATGGCATCCCGGTCTTAGTCCGCAGAATTAAATATTGAGTTGGCGAAACACCCTCTGCAGCTATAACAGCTTCAACTCTTCTGAGAAGGCGTCCACAAGGTTTAGGAGTGTGTCTATGGGAATGTTGGACCATTTGTGAGGTCAGGTACTGATGTTGGAGGAGAAGGCCGGGCTCGCAGTCTCCACTCTAATTCATCCCAAAGGTGTTCTATCGGGTTGAGGTCAGGACTCTGTGCAGGCCAGTCAAGTTCCTCCACCCCAAACTCGCGAATCCATGTCTTTATGGACCTTGCTTTGTGCACTGGTGCACAGTCATGTTGGAACAGGAAGGGGACATCCCCAAACTGTTCCCACAAAGTTGGGAGCATGATATTGTCCAAAATGTCTTGGTATGCTGATGCCTTAAGATTTCCCTTCACTCTAACTAAGGGGCCAATCCCAACCCCTGAAAAAAATCCCCCCACCATAATCCCCCCTCCACCAAACTTTACACTTGGCACAATGCAGTCAGGCAAGTACCGTTCTCTATGACAACTGCCAAACCCAGACACGTCCATCAGATTGCCAGACAGAGAAGCGTGATTCGTCACTCCAGAGAACAGGTCTCTATTTTTCTAGACTCTAGTGGCGGCGTGCTTTACACCACGGCATCCGACCAAGTGCTTTGCATTGCACTTGGTGATATAAGGCTTGAATGCAGCTGCTTGGCCATGGAAACCCATTCCATGAAGCTCTCTACGCACTGTTGTTGTGCCAATCTGAAGGCCACATGAAGTTTGGAGGTCTGTAGCTATTGGCTCTGTAGACAGTTGGCGACTTCTGCGCACTTCGTGGCTGAGTTGCTGTTGTTCCCAGTTGCTTCCACTTTGTTATAATACCACTAACAGGTGCCCGTGGAATATTTAGTAGCAAGGAAATTTCATGGAACAGCTGAATCCAATGATTTGGAGGGCTGTCCAAATACTTTTGACAATATAGTGTAGGTTGACAAGCTTCTGCACTGATCTTATCCTCTCATTCTCAAAAATTTTACCAATTGATAGGATGAAGGTATTAATGAAGGTATTTTGTGTACTGTATATACAGTAGGAGCATAGTTGGTCTTTTTCTCAAACAATATTGGAGTTTCACTTTAAAGTGTACCTATATTGAATCCCAAATTCACTTGTTACAGCAAGGTCTGCTGCCAGAAAGTTTAGACTTTTAGACTGAGAAGTCATGAACTGTCCACACCTCCCACATTTCCTGCCCTATGATATGTGCCGCTATCCCTAGTCTGGTTGGACCAGTCACATGTTAGAATCAGCTATGGTGATATATCTGTATAGGACGCTGTTGTGGCCCATTGACTGATATGCCTCTTCCACCCACTTAGCCTTACTGCTGTGGTCTGAAATGACCCGAGGCAGGCCCACAGCTCTGTCCAGTGCTGAAACAAGGTCCGTTAGCACCCATGACAAAATGCCAAAGTGCACCCTCCCTCCTATCTGAGCTGCAAGCTACTACAGTAGCAGGTTGCAAGCCCTGCTGATTTGAGCTGCTATGCTCCCTCCTCCTGCTGAAGCACCCAGGATGGCCACCGTTTCTGCCTACCTTTCTTGGCCCAGCCCTGGCTCTGCAATAAGCAAATCTCATGGTCCCTGCTTAGTGCACAGCTATTGGTATAACTCAGCACAGGTGTGTCGGACATCTGCAGCCAAAAAAGAGTAGCAGTACTTACCTACAGTCTAGTGTTGCAGGAAAGGCCCATATTAGTGGCAGCAGGGCATTCTTACACTGATATGATGGTATGACCGATAAGTGAAATTCTGTTAATTTGGTGCACCCTGAAATGATGGGTCCAGTTGGGCTCTAAACATTATGTGAGAAAGCCCATCCTCCCTTCCTGTACAATAAGTGGCCTTGGCTCTCTCCACCTGCCTCTTCATTTACATCAACACAAATGTTTGGTCAATCTTATTTGCTTTTGTGTAGGGTTGCACAGATACCAAGTACAGTACTCGGTACAAGTACGAGTACAAGTACCGATACTTTTGAGCTCTAAGACATTTGTAAGGAGCACACGGAGCTCCCGGGATTTGTACATCTCTGTTTTAATGTACGATTTTGTTTTTATAAATATAAATAAAGGGATGCACAGATACCAGTTTTGCGAGTACGAGTACTGGTACTTGCCGAGTACTTACAAGTACGAGTACTGATACATTTTTGTTTATTGTCATGTGACAGTTTTTTAAAACAATACAGACTAATGATTTCAGGACAGTGGTGGAGTGCCAGAGCCCGGTCCCAGCTGCAACCCTCGTAGTTCTCATGAAAATGCCAAGTATCGGCACTGGTATCTGTACTTGTATCTGTGCATCCCTACTTTTGTGACAATGTGATGATACCGTGAGGGTGGTTGGATCATGCATTCACATATGACTGCTCATAGAGGTTTATGGCACCGTATTACAGTCAAGATGATTGCAGAAATGAGGGAATGGAGTCACGTACACGTTTTTGCTGCCAATACAAGCAATGCCAGTAGCACGGGTGGAGTACACGTTAGGCTGTCTCCACATTGCCTTAGTTTCGTTGACAAGTTCCAAATCAGACTGTAGTCACAATGAAAGTCTGGTTATGTTGCAAATCTGGGCTGGTGTTTTTGCAATGGAAGAAGTGAGAAAGTAAGGCCTCATTCACACCATCCACGATTGTGGCCAGAATGCACTGGATCGCATTGCGGCCGGCTCAGTTTGTTGTGGGGCGGGAGGGGGCGTGGCGGTGCATTGAAGTGAATGGCACCGCGGCTGCAATGCGTTCGGACACACGGCAACGCAAGACACATCAATGCCTGCGGTCCGGTTAGAAAAAATGCTACAAGCACTATGTTTTCTGATCGGACTGGACCGCAGGCATTGATGTGCCTTGCGTTTAAGTGCGGCCGATTGCATTGCGGTCGGAGGGAGTGGCTGTGGTGCTTATTCACTTCAATGCACCACCCCACAACAAACTGAGCCGGCTGCAATGTGATCCAGTGCGTTCCGACCACAGTCGGGCCGGAACGCACTGAGGATGGTGTGAACGAGGCCTAAAAAATAAAGAAAAAATGAAAGATGAAAAAGGGAAAGGAGGAGACCAAAAAAAAGTAAAACGGAAGGGGCAAAGAAAATGGGGCAACGAAGTAGAATAGAAAGCAAAAGGAGACAAGCAGAACGGCGAGAGAGAGAGAGAGAGAGAGAGAGAGAGAGAGGAGAGGAAGAAAAATGTGGAAAGATGAAAAGGGAGAGAGATAAGCAACATATAGGTGTAAGCAGGGCCATCAATACGAACCATGGGGCGTGTACAGCCCACCTGACACCCACCCCCCACATACACTGTCAAATGCTCCTCTTTGACTCCCCCTACAGAGGCCCTCTAGTGCCTGGGTGGGTGCATAGTGTGGGTGCACAATGTGTGTGGTGTGTGTGCACAGTGTAGGTGGTGTGCATGCACAGTGTGGGTGTTGTGAATGCACAGTATGGGTGGTGTGCGTGCACAGTGTGGGCGGTGTGGGTGCACTGTGTGAGTGGTGTGGGTGCACAGTGTGGGTGGTGTGCATGCACAGTGTGGGTGTTGTGAATGCACAGTATGGGTGGTGTGCGTGCACAGTGTGGGCGGTGTGGGTGCACTGTGTGAGTGGTGTGGGTGCACAGTGTGGGCGGACAGTGTGAGTGGTGTGGGTGCACAGTGTGGGTGGTGTGGGTGCACAGTGTGAGTGGTGTGGGTGCACGGTGTGGGTGGTGTGGGTGCACAGTGTGAGTGGTGTGGCTGCCCAGTGTGGGTGGTGTGGGTGCACGGTGTGAGTGGTGTGGGTGCACGGTGTGGGTGCACAGTGTGGGTGGTGTGGGTGCACAGTGTGAGTGGTGTGGGTGCACAGTGTGGGTGGTGTGGGTGCACAGTGTGAGTGGTGTGGGTGCACAGTGTGGGTGGTGTGGGTGCACAGTGTGAGTGGTGTGGGTGCACAGTGTGGGTGGTGTGGGTGCACAGTGTGAGTGGTGTGGGTGCACAGTGTGGGTGGTGTGGGTGCACAGTGTGAGTGGTGTGGGTGCACAGTGTGGGTGGTGTGGGTGCACAGTGTGAGTGGTGTGGGTGCACAGTGTGGGTGGTGTGGGTGCACAGTGTGAGTGGTGTGGGTGCACAGTGTGGGTGGTGTGGGTGCACAGTGTGAGTGGTGTGGGTGCACAGTGTGGGTGGTGTGGGTGCACAGTGTGAGTGGTGTGGGTGCACAGTGTGGGTGGTGTGGGTGCACAGTGTGAGTGGTGTGGGTGCACAGTGTGGGTGGTGTGGGTGCACAGTGTGAGTGGTGTGGGTGCACAGTGTGGGTGGTGTGGAAGCACAGTGTGGGTGGTGGGAATGCACAGTGTGGGTAGTGTGGGTACACATAAAGTATAATGAGAGCACCAAACCAAAGGGTTCAGAATCTTTTAGCATTGGTAATAGTTCATAACAAGAAAACATGACACAGCCAACGCACTAAACTGATGAGCGGTAAAAGCTTTTAAAGCGTCGCCTATGGTCAATTTTGGGTATGCTAGTTTTTTTGCGATTTTGTGAGCGCACGCAATTTTAAAGCATGACATGTTTGGTGTCTATTTACCCGACGTGACCCCGTCTTTTATATTTGACAAAACAATTGGGTAATAATACATTTTTTATAACATAACGTAGGGAAAACAGGTTTTCTTTTCAAAATTTTCAGTCCTTTTTTCAATATATAGTAAAAAATAAAATACCGGTATAAAATAAATACCGGCAAAAGAAAGCTCTATGTGTCCCCAAAAAATGGTATAAAATTTATTTCAGTACAGCGTTGCATGACGGAATAAATGTCAGTCAAAGTACCGCAGCGCTGAATACTGAAAATCGGCCTGGGCAGGAAGGGGGTTTAACAAGTGGTTAAGTGACAGGCGTATCCGAGGAGCTGGAGAAATCATAGTGGAGCCAAGTTGCCCATTTGGCATAGAACTTGTCATTTTGCCCTCACCGGTGGCCACCCATTGCTCAGTCTCCTTAATGTGGTTTACTTTCCTAATCCAATCAAGTCTGGAAGGTATCTTAGAACATGATTTATGAAATGAAATGAAGATGTTAAAGATTACATTAGATTTTTGTGTGTGGGTGAACCTAACACCCCAACACAAACCCTCAAACATAACCACTAATACTAAGATAAGCCTCTAACATGAACCTTTCTGGTGCCAGGCGTGCCCTGGTTTTTGATGTCTGGGCATGTGTATAGGAGGAGTGCCTAGTACAACCCTTTAACTTGCTTTGTTATTCTTTTTGAACATTTATTGGTGAGGAGTAGGGATGCACCGATAACAATACATTCGAGTACCAGTGCAGATACTTGGCATTTTCATGAGAACTACCAGGGTGGCAGCGGTTGCAGCTGGGACCTGGCTCTGGCACTCCACCACTGTCCTGAAATCATTAGTCTGTATTGTTTTAGGAAAACTGTCACATGACAATAAACAAAAATGTATCAGTACTTGTATGTGTGAGGACTTGGACAAGTATCAGTACTTGTACTCGCAAAACTGGTATCTGTGCATCCCTTTATTTACATTTATAAAAACAAAATCATACATTAAAACAGAGATGTACAAATCCCAGGAGCTCCGTGTGCTCCTTACAAATGACAGCTGCCTCCTAAGTTTTGAGTTTTTCTCTAGTCTAGTCTTGGAGCTGGAAAAGTATCGGTACTTGTACTTGTGCTGAGTACTGTACTTGGTACAGTACTCAGTACAAGTAGGTGCATCCCTTGTTAGGAGCATCGCATACAGCCAACATGTTTTGGGGGATAGGACTCTTCTTCAGGACTTGAACAATGGTTTGTAATAGAATCAGGATGGAATAGACTACAAAGGGGGTAGGCAACCTCGGCTCTCCAGCTGTTGTGGAACTACAAATCCTATGGGACATTGCAAGACTGTCAGCCACAGGCATGACAGAGGCAGATGCATTATGGGAAGGAGTGCCGAGGTTGCCTATCTATGCACAAGAAAGTTAAAGTGCAACTGAAGCCCAAAACTTTTTTTAAAGTTTTGGATAGAATGGAAAGGGATTAGAACACCAGTCAGATGGGTGTTTATTGGTGTCTGGGTCCCGGAGTCTGGGGAGATTCACCCACCATATGTGTTCTGGTAACTGTTATACCTGAAAGTGAAAAAAAAAAGAAAGTTGTGGGTTGTGATTAGAATAGGAACAGGCGGGAAATCTTCCAATGGGGACACTAGTTCTGGTGACCACCAGGGAATTCTCCCTCTTTGGAGGAATTTTCACTTAGTTCCTGTTACGGTTATTGGACAGGAAGTGAAGGGAAATCTCCTCAGTGGTATACAGAAGCTGACGAGGGTTATAACCCTCCCTTACGAAAAAAAAGGCTGGACTAGGACAAACATGTTCTAACTATGATGTGAACAGCTTTGTACTAGGCACTCCTAACCATACAACCAGGAGTGGATCGTCTGTTGGGCGATTTGTCTATCGTGATCCGAGAGGTAGCAGCCGAGGTCCAGAATCAGGTCCATACATACCTCACTTTGTTCGTTCACCTACCTCCTTCAAGGGGAACGCACCTTATTCTAAGTTCATTAGAACCAATTCCCATTCACATTGGTCCAGTGCTATTATAAGACTGTACCTGGCCGTTTGAGTGATTCTGCGCATGTGCATGGCCCTGTCTTCCGCATTTCCAGGAAACATGTGATAATGCGCATGCGCACGCAACGGTACGTACACACAAAGACGTGCTATCGAGGCGCACAGGATGTGACGCAACTCCCCTTGATAGATGGCCCTATTTAAACCTGCCTGTGCCATGGTTAATTGCTGAATAGTCTTTCAGCTTGTATGTGTGTTCCTGTGATACTGCCTGTTCCTGTGTTCTGCTGCCTTGACCCGGATTTCCATTGCTGCCCCTGACCTCTGCTTGTTCCTGGACTATTCTTCTGCCTGCTGCTCTTGTTCTTCGCTGACCGATTGGTGTTGAACCTAGCCTGCCTGACTCTGTCCTGCTCTAGCAGTGTTCCTTGCTGACCTTCCAGCTGCATCCTTGTCTGCTTCCTGCTTCATTGGAAACCAGCTTCTGGACTTACCCAGGCACAGTGTCCTACAATCCCTGACATCAGTGCTGCTCTCTGTCCTTTCACTCCCTGTCTCCACTCTCAGGGGTGTGGGTAGGGTTACCACCTTTTCTTCAAGCGAAACCCGAACATTCTAGGGACGCACGGACATTTTTGGGGGAGAATGAGTCGTAGCTTATTCATATGTAAATAGCGCCCCCCTATTAATGTATTTTCAGTGGGGGGCCAGTAGCCCCTATCTTAATTTTGTTTTCCCCTGTCTGCCTGACATCCTGTGTCCGGGTTTCTGCTGCCATGAAACCCGGACACAGCATTCAAAACATGGACTGTCCGGGTGAATCCTGGACAGGTGGCAACCCTAGGTGTGGGACAAGAGTTGCAAAGCAGGCTTCAACTATTCAGTCCTCTACTAGGTACGTGATAGCTACCAGATCTGGATTTTGATTGGTCCTCCAAAGACTACCGGACCCATATAAAATGTATAAGAAATGTCCATATGAAACAAAGCATCCACACAGGAGAGGACACATTTTTTCATGTTATGTAAGGTAGTTTGTGGTGGTTTATTGCACAGCAGTTCCTTATTATGTGCCGAGTGATTAGACACCACTGATGTCTGTATAAGACGTCTGATAGGACAGATAAGGGCTGAGAGTCTATAAACCAAGGATAGGCAACCTCGGCACTCCAGCTGTGGTGGAACTACAAGTCCCATGAGGCATTGCAAGACTCTGATAGCCACAGGCATGATTCCCAGAGGCAGATGCACAATGGCATTTGTAGTCTCACCACAGCTGGCATGCCGAGGTTGCCTACCCCTGCTATAGAGGGTGCTGCATGAAGGGCCAGCCGTCCAGAACCGCGTTCCCGTGCTTGTTGTAACTTTGTGGATTTTGTTTTCCAGGTACAGGTGGGAGAGAATCCTGGATGACTACTGAGAATGTGGGCTGCGAAGGCGGCCGCTCAACAAAGGACATGACTACTACCGTATGAGTCAGCGCTCCGCTTGTCGCCAGCGTTCATCCACGCCGCCATCACCACCATTCATTACAAAGTCACAGAGATTGCCGTGCCCTGTTATTTATAATGTACGCTGACAATGGATTCTGCGACTGATGCCACGGGCTCCTAACTGCTAGTTATGTAAATGAATTAATGTTCCCGGGGATCAAAATAAACGCATGACTACCATGGGGGCTCTTTTAGAAACTTTCCGGAATCTTAAAGGGGAGCTCCGGCCTGCAGCACCTTACCTTCTGATAATATGAAAATTAAGGTAGTTGTTAACTCTGAACTCCGAGCAAATCGCTAAATACACAATCAGAATACATATACTGTATGTGAGCTGTCATCTGCCTAAATATTTGTTCTCCTGTTCAGCTAGTCTTGTGATCCAATTTCATGATGAAGAGGGTCTAAGGGACCCCGGATACATCTACAGATAACCTCCAAGTCTGATGTATACTTTGTTTCTGCGCTCAGAAAGTCAGTTGACTGGTAGCTGTGGGACATGAAGAAACCAGTGACAAAATGAGACAGAATGAAACACTTCGATTACTCTCGGCTTAGTCAATATCGTTCTTTCAACACAGTAAGTTGGAAGTGAAATTGAGAGACTCTTTATTCACATTTCCTCTTACATGTCTGAGCAGAGGACGGCAAGAACACGTCTGTGAATGTAACTTCATGAGGAGACCAGAGTGATGAAATGTGCGAGACGATCCATAACTAGAGGAGGCGACAGATACCGAGCACCCAGACCAGGGCCACCCCAACTAGAAACCTGCTGGACTGAAAACCTTCTATCTATCTATCTATCTATCTATCTATCTATCTATCTATCTATCTGTCTATCATCTATCTATCTATCTATCTATCTATCTATCTATCTATCTATCTATCTATCTATCTGTCTATCAAGATCTATTGTCATCTATCTATCATTTATCTATTCGTCCAACAAGATCTATTGTCATCTATCTATTCCAATATCTATCTATCTATCTATCTATCTATCTATCTATCTATCGCTCTACAAACATTACAGATGCACCACTACAGATGAACTCGGATATTTAAAGAGACCCTACTACCAACATAGGGGGTTATTCACTAAGGCAGACGAGTGAATAACCGAGACGAGGTGAAGGGAGCCGAACGCTGTTTAGCTATTCACTTTAGCCGCATACAGCTGATTTCAGCCATACATCGGCTGGCTTCGGCTCCCTTCGGTTCACCCACAAATGCTCAGCATGTTCGGCTGAGCCAAAAAGAACAACCTGTTCACTCGCTATTCTTATAGGGGCTAGGCAACAGAGAGTGAATAGCCGAATGCCGCCGAGCATACCTCCGAGGTAGCAAGCAGAATAAAAAAAGTAAACAAAAGAAAAGAAACCGGCATGGGGTCCCCCTCTCGATCTATACCATGCACTTCAGGTCTCGCAGGAAAGTTAGGAGGGACCCCAAGTTAAAAAGTAAAAAAAAAGTGCGTGGGGTTCCCCCCCTACCAGACCTTAAGGCCCTTAAGGTCTGGTAGGAAATTTAAGTGGGTCGCCACAACGAACAAAGAACAAATGTGGAGTTTCACCTAAAATTTCCAACCAGCCCCTTATCTGAGCACAGGCCTGGCAGGACAGGAAAGGGGGGGACGAGCGAGCACCCGCCCTCCCTGCACCATAGCAGGCCGCGTGCCCTTGGCATTGGGAGGGTGCTTGACTAATGTAGAACAGAGATCCCAATTCCTTTGATGTCAACACTGCTATAACCACCAACCTCCCCTGTTCCTCCCAAAAACCAGACTACACAATGTTGGAGTTAAATGGCCATAGCAGCCTTTTTATTATACAAAAATAAAACATGACCAAACTATAAACTCAAGCATGAGGTTTCAGGGTCTTTTTGAAGGCCAAAACTTATTAACAGATATGCGGTCTCTGCGGAAAACTTCTTTAAACTCTTAGGCCCCCAGCAGCACCACAACGCCTCGGGGACAACCTGCATGTTGACCGCAGACACATACATATCTAAGTCACCTGTTCGCCTACTATAAATCACCATAACTTAAAGGACCCTCACCAGGACAGGTCCCCAACCGTTATCAACCAGACCTATTTTCCGCCTTCAAAAGACCCCAAGCCGCCAACACTGCTATGACAGAAAAAAGCCCTCCGCCTATTTTTTTTTTTGCTTCGGGCTTAACTTTTCCAGGGGGTCCCCCTGGAAAAGCACCTTGTCCCCATGCTGATGGGAACAAGGGCCTCTTCCGCCACAACGCCACAACCCTGACTCGGCCAAATGAAAACAAATGGGCGGAGTCGGCCGTGTATATTTGACCGGTATCTATCAAATTGTTCATTTTATGGTGGCAGTTCGTCGCGTGCGGGCAGGTTGGCGGGCAGACAATGCTGGACATCGTGAATGACCTTTGAATTACGTCGGTGGATCAATTTTTTGGATTTATTTTTTATCAAAGGACTTTTCAAAATCTTTTGTTGTGTTTTTCTGATTTTTCTAAAAGTCTGATGTGTTTATTTACATTTTACTTTAACCCTACTTTAACCCTTTAACCCTACCCTAGTGAATGAGTAGGGGTACACTAGGGGGGGGGGCAGCATCTGGGTGCCCTCTTTTTTAAAAGGGGGTACCCCAATGCAAATAAGCCCCGCTGCTCACAGACCCCCACAACCACCGGGTCAGGGTTGTGGCGGAAGAGGCCTTTGTCCTCACCAGCATGGGGACAAGGTGCTTTTCCAGGGGGGACCCTGGAAAGCACACTCCCAAAGGCTAGGGTATGTAGCCTGGTATGGTGCAGGAAAGGGGGGTGCATGCTAGTCCTCCCCTTTTCCCGCCCTGCCAGGCCTGTGCTCGGATTAAGGGTCCGCCTGGGAATTTTAGGTGGGACCCCACACTTTGTTTTCCATTTTTTGGGGTGGGGTTCCCCCTTCTTCAGCAGCTGATTTGGCAGCCTATGCATTCTTACACTGGACAAAGTCTATATTTAATTTTTTTTAGCCATTAATAACAATTAATATAGATGGTTTGATGGAAGCCTTTTAGGCCTCATTCACATGAGAAAAGGCTGGCACGTACAGCTCCGTGCACCGCCGTATCGGGTGGCTCCTGGGAAGGACAGGTGCTGCGTGTGATTAGTACGCAGCCCCTGTCCTTCTCTATGGGAGTACGCGGCCATATGCCGCCCGACGCTCACCTCAAATGCAGGTCTGTACGGGTACGGGTGTACAACAGGATCCATCCTGTCCGTGTACGAGTACGGACACCCACACTAACTTGCAGGGCGGGTGAGCGTAGGGCGGCGTATGGCTGCGTAGTCCCATAGAGAAGGACAGGGGCTGCGTACTAATCACACACAGCACCTGTCCTTCCCGGCAGGCTGTTCGAATCGCTCGGTGCCGCGCATTGCATGAACGGTCCCCATAGAAATGTATGGGGTTTCATGTCGGCGGTTCAGCGCGGACAAATCCGACCGAACTGCCTTGGTGTGAACGGGGCCTTTATCTAAGCCCCTGTGTCCTCGCAGTCTTGAGCAAATTATTATTCTGGCCCTATGACCCATGTGAAATGGTAACGCTCGACTGAGCAAACATTGCACTAATCTCCACTTAACATTTCTCGACTCTCTCTCCGCCAAAGTTAACGTGATGGGGTGAGACTTTCATCAGGGTGTGTTCATCCTGTTTTTCCTCCAGACCTTGTCCAGCCACACAATGACCTCTTCTTCCAAACAGCCTCACAATGTGCTCATCACTGCTGGGTGACTCCGGCACGCTCATGACTTTCTACTGAAGTCACATTACATGGAAGAGCCGTGCATAGGCTGGAGGTGAGCTCATCCCTCGCTGAACCAGCTTTCTATACACATAACCCTGCACAGCCGTCATTGTTATCATGACATATGTGTATACACCCATTGTAATACTTACAGGGCGCTGTAATGACACTTGACATGACACATTCATTTCAAGGCCGAGATAAGAGGGTAAGGGTTAAATTAACCAATGCATAGGAAGCCATTGTGACACTACAAGGGGGTCTTGTCTACAAGGGGGTCTTGTCTAAAGCAGCGAATAGGATTTTCATCAAACATTCCCTGGTGGAGAATCAAACACTTCCATTTAGAACACATACACCTGGAGAGAATGTTTCACTGCTTTATAAATAAGACATTTAAAGTGTATCATTTAAGTTGGCTTTTATTCTTTATTTCCTCCTAGTGACCCTGCCAGTAACACACCTCCTCTCTTAAGCCCTTGACACGCTACATGTGAAGCTGTGCAGAGCGAAGCAAAGCGCTCAGGCACGGAGGTTCGCATGCAGTGTACGAGCGGAGTGCAGTCAGATGAATGACAGCATCTACAGCCAATCGTAACATACGGATGGAGTTTGCATTGTGACATGCGGGTTTATTACGTGCAAGATGATTGGCTGAAGATGAAAATTTTAATCGCGGCATGCTCAGCTATGCGAGTTCTCGCAAGCTGACGTGCTGGAGAGAAAATGACATGACACACACTGCTCGCGAAGGCATCGTGCCACCACTCCGCACTGCTTCGCGTGCAATGTGTCACAGCCTTTAGGCTGGCAATGCTCACTCACTGTACTGTATCTATGGAGGAGTAGCATTATCATAAGCGTATTAGGACTACAGAACACCCTCACATCATCTCCATGACATGGGAGTGTTGTTCTGTACTTCACAGAGGTTAACATGGGCAGGGATGACAACTTTGCTTGAGATAGTATTGCAGAATGTACCAGACACAGAGCGGCACTGGATGTGCTGGCAGGACTATCGGCTATCGTGTTCCACTTTTTGAAATGATAGAACAAAACCCTTTGAATGGTAAAAGGGAGAAAATAAGAGAAGCACATTTTTGGGGTTTACATAGATAGATAGATAGATAGATAGATAGATAGATAGATAGATAGATAGACGGAGAGACGTTTCTCAATCTGTTTTCGGTCAAAGCACCTTTTAAAAGTATGCAAAACCTCAAGCCACCCCAGTCTAAAATGTAAACATTTTTAAATCCATATCAGACCCTTAGTAGGGATCTAATATGGATTTTAAGGGGGGGCCTAGTGCAAGAGTCTCCACCTTCAAATCAGGAGCCCATTTTACATCAGAGAACCCCCTTTCACACCAGAATCCCTCCCCCTCACCTCCTTTACATTAGGAGCCCCCTTCGCATCGGGAACCCTCTCCTTTCATATCAAAGTGCCCCCTCTCGCACCCTGGTTGAGAAGGGCTGCGATAGATAATGGATAGATAGATAGATAGATAGATAGATAGATAGATAGATAGATAGATAGATAGATAGATAGATAGATAGATAGATAGATAGATATTTGGTGCAATAATATAACATAATATAATATAATTTGAAAAACAAGCCAAATTCTATTGTATTTAATCTTCTCCTCTTTTTGAATGGACGTATTATATTCAGTCACATTATATTCCAACAGTGACCTTAAAAGGACGAGGGAGGAGGTCATTATTGGGGTACAGGGCAAGCCAGGTGATCAAGTTGTACAAGGGGCATCTCAGTTACTGCAGATAATCTGTGTCCCTCTATACTAGCGAACTTTAGAACATGGAAAAAGTTTGAATTCCAACTTGAACTCAATGCAAATCTATGGGGCTAGAACTTTTAGAATCAATTGACCCCATTTTGAGGGCTTATATGCAAGTTAATGGCCATAAAACAATAAAAAATAAACAGAAATAATAATAATTAAAAAAACGAGGACCGCTGTCAAATCCACTCGCGACAAACTCCTGACACATAATGTCATTTTGACAGATGCCGCCAACATATAAACAATTGGCCGGAGCTAGCAGTGAAAGCTAGCTCCACCCTACTGTTTACAGTTGTAGGGCATCTGACAGGAGAGCCATGATTGGGCAAAGTCATCATGACATCATCTCACAGTTCTCTGTGCCCTGATTGGGCAAAGTCTTTCAGCCAATCAGGGCTTCACAAGGCGCAGTGCTCTGTGGGGCGCTCGTGGAGCGAATAGCCCGCCGTACGCCCTGACAGGTCATGTGTTTGCCGAACACACAAACTGCCAATGTTCAATTCGAACATCGAGCCCATCGCTAATAGTGATGTAGCTGCTGGCAGGAGAACACACGGTGGGCAGCGGGGAAAGAAGTGGGGGTAAGGGTTGACAGGCACTTAACACATGTGTTGGATGTAAAGATTCTGCTGGAGCTTGTAGCACTTCAGCACAGTAACGATCCAAGTAATTAACAACTGGAGAGGTCAGTGTGCACATTTTTTTTATTTTGTAATGGCCTTTTTAGGAAAAAAATCCCAGCAGCAGTCTCGTCAAGAGACTATGTTGACACTGGTTTGTTAGTGTCAGAATTGCTTTTTTCTCCATACAAGTCAATGTGAATGCCAAAGCAGCTTGAAGCAGCTTAGAAAGAGGTCAACTGCAGGTTGAGAGGGAGATCAACTGCGGGTGAAATGAACCTGTGAAGGAATTTGGGTGGAAATCAGAAGCATCTCAAACTGATCTTAAAAGTAAGCTAAGTGCAGATGAAAGCAGGCTGCATATACATCTACACAAGCCCTAAGGACTGTGTTGAGAAACCAGGAACACCATAAGAAATGATGCCAGTAAGGATGTTAAATGTGGCAGGGAACAGCATACTGTAGGCACCATGTGAACTTTCCGATGGAGGCTGGCCAGGTAGCATGAAGAACAAGCCATTGCTGGAGGAACAATTATCGCTAATGCTGACAGGCTTTTGTTCCCGTCAAAACAGATTCTCTCTTTACACAAGTCCATGGTAGTGCAATACGGAGTTTAAAGCAGGTTGATGCAGCTTAGAACAAGGTCTACTGCAGGTCAAAAGGAGGTCAACTACAGCTAAGATGTACCTGTCAATAAACTTTGAACAATGTCAGAAATTTCTCAGATTGATGCAAAATCCAGGTTCAATGTACGTGAAAGCATGCCTTCTTTGCCCATGGACACAGGCCTTTGCATCAAAGGTTGCCCGGGTTATTTTTTGTTTCTCTGTGGTCTGTGTCCACTCATTTCCCACCTCATTCTGGGTTGTAATAAAAAGAAAACTAACCCGAAAACAGCAAACATTTTGCACGGCGATTTCACTGGAGGGATTCTGCCAGGAAGTCTGATACTCAACTGATATCTAAATTTCTTAAATCAAAAATGAAGCAACGGCCATTTGGTGGGTAGAGATTTGGCCTCCTCCCGCCCCAGTTCTGTGTTGCAATGTAAGGTAATCTTAGAAGGGACTGACTGTATTTCCTGGCTTCAGTTACTCCCCCCGACAGCAAAACTACACACAGCCCTGAAGACCTCTCTGCCTTTTGATTTATAGAGAGGCACCAAACAAGGATAACTTCTCCTCCTTCCTTATTTGCCTTACTGTTATGCCCATGGTGATCCTTTGGTGGAAACTAGGCCAGACTGAATGTCTAAGGACTGGGACAATGGCGGGATAGTATCCCTGCAGAGTAACACGCTCCTCTGTCCAGCTAAACTACGGGAAAGAAAAATAATAGAATGTTATTTACACTGTTTTTGTGAAAGTCTACAAATGTATAATCTGTATAAAAACTGATTACAAAGTGCATGACAGAGTAGAACCAGCACTGCTTGTTTCCTTATTGTCAGCCTGTGCCTAACTGACTGAATAAGATGTTCACAGGAAAGAGGGAAAAAGTCTGTCCCTCCTCTGAGTCATTTAGTATTCTATATACAGGTGAAACTCGAATAATTAGAATATTGTGCAAAAGTAATTGCAGTAAGTGCTGCAAAAGGGGCCCAAACCAAGTACTTAGTACATATGCATGCTTGTACTTTTCAGAGGTCCGATATTGTTCTATGTACAATCCTTGTTTTATTGATTGCATGAAATAATCTCTTTTTTTGAGGTTGTGGATTTGGGGTTCTTGGGGTTTTCATGAGCTGTAAGCCATAATCATCACAATTATGACACATCACGGCTTGAACTATCTTGCTTTGCATGTAATGAGTCTATCTCATATATTAGTTTCACCTTTTAAGTTGCATTAGTGAAATAAATGAACTTTGCACGATATTCTAATTATTTGAGTTTCACCTGTAATCTATATCAGCTTGAGATTGCTGTTTGTCTCCCTTAGATTTCACCACTTGCTGGATGCAAGTGTGGTAAATATGCAATGAATACATGTAATCATTTAAAAATACAATACATACACACAGGGCCGGATTTGCTCTCTCTGCTGCCCCAAGGCCAGGTTCCTCAATGCGCCCCGCTACCGGCCAACCCCCCCCCTTCCCATGGAGAATGGCAGACCTACAGGCTGCATACAAGACATCGCGAAGATCAATTGTACAAAACAAGAGGCGGCTTCCCCGCTGTACATTTAGCTCTGCTTGCCCAAAGCAGGGATACACGTAGAAAACAACTACCCACCCAGTGCCCAGAACTGTATGTCCCGGACATCAGGAGATAGGAATTCCACACTCCTGCTGCTCCTCTACTCCCTGGTGCCCCGAGGCCAGGCCTTGGTTGGCCTTGTGGGAAATACGGCCCTGTATACACATGCACTATACTACCAACAAATGCAGGGCCCTCACAGCCCATATGTAGCCCAGCTGGTGGTCCCTTTAGCCTCACAGCTCAGACATCTTCGCAGGCAAGCTGAAGCTTGTCTCTTAATTGGAAATTTGATTACAGGCCAGGAGGGAGTTAGAGTGTAAATGGCCAGCCAGACTTAGACCCATCCTCACCCCACAGTTCTGCAAGGCGAGGTCAGGGGACTAGGAGTTGAGCTGACAAAGAGCCTGGGGAGGACAGTGCAGAGTGAGCAGGATGTAACTCCAAGGGACAACTATAGAATCTGCCCACTGCTATCAGTCTCTAGTTAGGTGGACCTGATGTGGAACTAGTCTCTCAGACTTCCCCATCTGTTCTGCCTTTCTAGTGATTGACAGTGGGCAGCAGTAAGTGGATTCCATAGTTAGCATGCCATCTAGAAGCTATGGAATTTGCCCATTGACATCTTCTGCCTATCAAATAAAAGGCAGACCTGATGGGGAACTAGTCGCTGAGCTTCCACATAAGGCTCCGTCCACCCCACAGCAAAACCGAACCTGTGATTTAATCAGCTTCACTGAGCTGCACTGAGAACAGAGTGTCCAATAGGGACGTGCGGTCAGGGGAGGCAGAGCCTCACCTAGTATTATGAAGAAAAAAGGTGTCAGCTTCAAGACTGAAGCTGACAGCTTTTTCTCCATTGAGATTGGCTTGTTACAGGTTGCACAGCAGGGAAAGCCTCCCCGCTGTGTAACCTGTCATAGACGGAGCGCTGCAGAGAATGTCCTCTAATTACAGGCAGCTGCATCCGGCTTTTGACAGGTAGTTAGGTTACACAGCACTGGGCTTCCCCACTGCTTGTGTAACCTAAGAGTGTGAGGCAAGAGCGGTCACAGCCTCTACTCTGTGTTAGAGGCGTGAGCTCTGTGGATGGCTTGGACCAATGGAAAAGCACCATTGGTGCAAGCTGTCCAATCAAAAAAAAGGAGATCATTATCACCAGGACTCAAGGTAAGGGAACATCTAAAATTCTCACATTAACAGGAATAGAGGGAAAATCATCTAAGGGGTACACTTGTTCCAGTGACAACTGTCTAGGTGGGGATTTTCCTCACTTCAGAAAGATTTCCTCTCACTTCCTGATGAGTCTTGAGACAGGAAATGACGGAAGGGCCCCCTTTCCAATGGGACACAAATACAAATAACATTACAGGGTTTTTAGCAATGTCATACCCTGGGAAATAAAGACAAGGTAGACTGTATTGGTCTTCAAATACAGTCTGTCAATACAGTACAGTAGGAAGTACTGTCAGGTAAACTGTATTGGAGGCCCAATAGGAAGTATGAAATTTGCCCAACACAACTACAATCAGTAAGAAAAACCTGACAGACGTTTTTAACCTTATCCATTCTACTATTCTACAAAAGTTTTGATTAGTGTTTCTTCAAATCTCTATGCTTACTATTTTTATGAGATGACACCAATTGGCCTACAAACTTGGAGGAACTTCTCACCAGAGGCTAATAAAACCTCTAGGCATGTGATCCAGGTTGCCCAAGTCCTGCTTTCTTCGAATATGGCTCGCCATAGGCTTTTAGCCCCACTAGCTGCTCATTTTTGGGTTCCTCGAATGTAGGATTACCTGTCCCTTGGCTGCTTTACAGCACAAATCATGTTCCTATTCAGAATGATTTCACAGGAACTCTGCTTTTTGGATGCAATAAGTCCTCAAAGTAGCAGTTAGGCACATGAAGATGAAGGCAGGATGCGGGCAGCTTCCGATCGCCTGTGTACACTTGCCTTATCTGTGGTTGTCTCCTGAGATATGCCACACCGGCTTTAGCTCACTACATGTCTAAGGGGCAGTGAGATATTCTGAGGCTTGCAGAAGATTTGTGGACTGAGTTTCTAGACCAAAATCCTATTACATTTGCCTTCATAAGAGTCCGTGTATATGTGGCCTATGTTAAAAATAAAATGTTGGATCCCAAATGTACCAACATTGCCCTCAGAGTCTCTGGATAAAATAATACGTGTTCTAGAAAGTTATAATAATTCTTCCTTCTAGATATCTTGATGTTACGAAACTTGGGCTAGCAAGGTACACAATAATGAATGCAGCTACTCAAAGCTGATCTAAGCTCAAAAATGAAAGCTTGGTTATATATTTTTACTCAATGCTGTAATTAAATATTAATGACTGACCAAAAAATGTTTCCTTCCTTTATGTGATATGGGAAATTCCGGATCCCTCTGAGGCTTTGTTATGTGATCCTGATTTAAAGGATCCGTCCTCTATGGAAGTCTATGGAAGATTCTGAAGAATTCAAGCAAGCAAGTGGTAATTATATATTTCTGTTGGTAAGATGTTCTTTGCAAGGTGACAGTGCCAAGTGATCAGAGGACATTCTTTGCAAGGTGACAGTCTCAAGTGATCAGAGGATGTTCTTTGCAAGGTGACAGTGCCAAGTGATCAGAGGACATTCTTTGCAAGGTGACAGTCTCAAGTGATCAGAGGATGTTCTTTGCAAGGTGACAATGTCAAGTGGTCAGAGAATGTACTTTGCAAGGTGACAGTGTCAAGTAGTCAGAGGATGTTCTTTGGAAGGTGACAATGTCAAGTGGTCAGAGGATGTTCTATGGAAGGTGACAGTGTCAAATGGTCGAAGGATGTTCTTTGTAAGGTGACAATGTCAAGTGGTCGGAGGAAATTCTTTGCAAGGTGGCAGTGTCAAGTGGTCAGAGGATGTTCTTTGGAAGGTGACAGTGTCCTGTAGTTGGCAGGATGTCTGTTGCTAGGTGGCAGTGTCAAGTGGTCAGGGGACGTTCTTTGCAAAGTTACAGTGTCAAGTGGTCAGAGGATGTTCTTTGCAAGGTGACCATGCCCAGTGGACAGTGCAGTACACTGAAAATGTTACTGAGTATGTCCAGGGCCCCTCTCCCTGTACAAAAAAATATTTTTGTCACCACATTGCAACGTAATGCAGAGTATTGTGGTATCACTGCAATGTATGGTCACCGGGAGGTGGGTTGGGGTGCCATTCAGATTCACAGTACGCATTTCCATAAAATAGAAAATAAATAAAATAGAGATATATACTGCATTCTTATTAAATGCCCTGAGAGCCCGTTCACACCATGGCATTGTGGTAAAGGCAGGATACGGCTGGTGTAACGTATGCTATGCTGCAGTGCACCTAGCCTGGGGTACCGTGTGCTAGGTGCACTGTGGCATGGCATGCGTTAGATGCATTGTATCGTGCCTTTAACACAACACAATACCATGAACGGGCCCTTAAAGCATTAAATAAGAATTCAGCACATCTCTCTATTGCTGCATAAAAACCACAAAAATCTTTTTATGGAAAAGCGAACTGTGAATTACATAGTTACATAGTTACATAGTATTTGAGGTTGAATAAAGACACATGTCCATCAAGTCCAACCTATTGTGTGTGTGTGTGTGTGTAAAGATCCCATGTGTTTTATCAGGTCAAACCCGTTTCCCTCCTGAGTGTATACTGAGGAGAAGAAAGAGTTTAGTACTTCGGCCCTCTCCTTGTCATTTATGACTAAATTCCCTCTTTTGTCCTTAATTGGGCCTATCTGCTCCTTTCTCCCCTTTTTACTGTTTATATATTGGTAAAAATTGTTGTTTTTTTTTTATTATCTATGGCAATATGTCTTTCGCACTCTATTTTAGCCGTCCGTATTGCTAGTTTGCATCTTTTATTGCTTTCTTTATAGTTGTGGAACGCCAATGCCGTCCCCTCTATCTTATATTTTATGAAAGCCATTCGCTTTTGATTCAAAAAAATAAATAGCATAATCCCCGCACAGCAAGAATAATAAGCTCTTATTTATACTGTGACTGTGTTAAATATTTGTGCTCAACAAACTGTGATTCATTGTACACAGGTACTGTATCCGTCACACAGGAAATGCTTTATTTTTTTAAATATTATTCTCATAACCTAAAAAAAACATCACCGAGAGAAAATGAGGGACAATGAATGTTGAAGTGATTACTAACAGGCAGTATAGTCGCTGCAGCGATGAGTCAACCTGTTTAATTACCCCCCTCTCTAAAAATAGAATTCGAAGAAAGTGATGAACAATTGTCACCTTATTGTGCCATCAACAGGTGATTGTGGCGTTCTCTCCGCACAGGCCCGGCTGTAATTATATGTTAAAACAGACAGGTTGTCATCGCAAGTATAAGTGCTGCAGGTTGAGGAGGATGGTATGTGGTTTTACTAAGGATTACGCTGGCAAGCAGCCCATAGTGTAGCTGCAAAGCTTGTTTCTGTAAACTGTATTTATTGTTAAATATTATTTTAGTTTTTATTTGCACCATATTAAATTGCGTTTAAAAAAGGACACGGTCGGCTAAAAAAAAATACACAAGTGAAAGCGATACTGTAATGGTTTTGTGTCAATTTTCTTTTCTAAAAAACAACTGAACCTTTATTTTTACTTAGCTGAATACATTCCGGGTGTATAAAAAAGGTTGTGCAAAGTTTTACAGTTCGTTCTCTTCACAAAGCCGCCACAGCATACAGTAGAAAAGCCTGTCCCCTGCCAGCAAGCTGTAGAAAAGAGCTCTCTGCAGCAGTCAAACATGCCCCCTGCGGAGCTAGACCTATAGATCACTACAATCCATATACCCATTGCACTCCTGACCGCTTATCCATAGTAAGAATGGTTGGGTGCATCGGCAGTCGACGGATGTCTACCGTCCTGTAATACAGAAAAGTATGGACGCCGGCACTCCAAATACCTATAAAAAAAAAAAGACTTATAGCTCAGACATCCTAACTCTCTTGATATTAGATAGCGGCTCCCGGCCACCCAGGAGAGAAACATCTTCTCCCGGAAAGGTTTACTGTGCTCGATCTAGCAGAGTAAACCTTTCCCAGCTGTCTGTTTTGTTTGCTTTTTACTCTGATATCGGGACCACTGTCCGCCATCAGAGTTAAAAAAAAAAAAAAGATGGCATAGAAATGAATAGCTGGATTGCTATTGGCTATTTGAATTTGCAATAGCCAATACCAGACTAGCTATTGCACCCGCCCACTGCTGCTGTCAATCACCAGAGGTGGACCTGAAGTTCTCCATCAGGTCCTCCCTCTGCTGATTAACAGAAGCAGAGGGCGGGGGCAATAGGCAGCTTGCTATTGGTTATTGCAGATTCAAATAGCCAATAGCAATCTAGCTATTCATTTTTATGCCGTCTTTTTTATTCTGACGGCAGCAGCTGTCAGAATACTAAAAAAAAAAAAAAACTCAGAAAAAGAACCCTGCAGATAGCAAAGAAGCTATTGCTTCCTGTGCTATCTGCCATCATTTCGGGGGGTGCTCTCTCCCAGCACCCCCCCTAACACCCCCCGAGGTTGTGATCTATTTGATCCTTTGTGATAATCAATACAGGATGCATTTGCAGGACTGAGTTATTTATATGATCACACTCTGCGCTGGAGGATTGAGTCATGTATATAAATACATTGCGCATGTGACAAAGATAACAAGTAACTTGCCATGCTGTGAAGCGCTCTTGGATCTGAGGGAATACTATGCATATTATGAAATGAATTACATTTCTAATCTATGAATTATAATTGGGAATCATGTATATTATTTGTATCTTTTGAATGGGTACATTTCTGATGAATGAATAGTATATTTAGCATCATGCAGGGTGAATGATACGTTTAGATGGCTTTAACGTTTGACGTAGTTGAAATTTATGATTATTATGGCCTATTGATTGTAATAAAGTGATGTTGCTTGTTTGGAATAATATTTGGTATCCCCCTGTGTATGCGTATTCCTTGGGGAGCTTATACTGTTAACATTTTTTTGGATAACTGCAGAGTTTACCTGCCCAAGTGACGTCCAGCCTCAGGACCCAGACACACCATAAAGAGTGCATTCCAGAGCGTTCGGCCTCTGGAGTGCAACCCGGACGGCTCACTTTGTTTTGGGGCGGGAGGGGGTGTGGCGCTGAATTAAAGTCAATGGCACTGCAGCCACACACCCCGCCCGCAGTGCGATCACCCGCACCCGAGCGTGTGACGCATTAGTGCATGTGTTCCGGTTCAGTGCGATCTGCAAAAAATGCTGCATGCACTATTTTTTCCCAGCGCACTGTACCGGAACGTAGGGCATTCCTGTACCTCGCGTTCCATTGCGGGCAATCGCACTGTGCCCCAGAAAGCGGCTTGGCCTGATCTATGCGATGCAGGCTCGGACTGGATATGGTGCGACTGAGCCCTCAGAGTGCAGTCTTCACACCCAGTTCTGCTATAAAGTGGCTGCAAGAGGCTGATACCAGGTCCAGTCAAGGTACTTATGCTGCTTGTATTGAGAAAAATACATTTAATGACGTCTTAATGATTACAGAGCTGTCATGATTTGCGTCTTTTATTTCTGCCTTCAAAAACAAATAACAAATAGAAAAAAACAGGCTTTGATTGGGCTTTGAAAGTTTAATATTTAGAATAATAATAAAGAAATTGAGCAATTCTTCCTTTACTTCCTGCAGCGGTTCTGCAGATCGGAAATGTCATTGATCCATATTTAATCAATCAACGTTATGCAATATTATTGTATGCTGTACTCGCTAGCACTGAATTCAATTTACAAACCTCGGAAATTAATGTAAAACCCAAATTATCCCCATTAACATTGTTCACTAAACCAGCCTGAAAGTCTTAGGTCATTTGCTGGCATTTTACATCCTCGGAGGACAAACCTCACACATAGCGGCCCGTTCACACTTCTGGGCTTACAAACACATGACTTTTTATATGTTTTAAAAACAGACCTTTATAAAAAAAAATATGCAAAGCTGCAAAACGTTGAACGGAATATCTGTAGTACTTTGCATGTAGCATGTGCTCCTTTTCTCTTGTTTTCAATCTTTTTAAATCTGCAGCTTTTGCTAAAAGAATCATTGCTGATCCTGCCATGAAAGTCCTTGTTCAGGAACTTCCTGGTATGGCAGGGGAAGGCAACCAGTTGTTGTGGAGTTGCAGGTCCCATGAGGCATTGCAAGACTCTGACAGCCACAGGTATGACTCCCAGAGGCAGATGCATGATGGCATTTGTAGTTTAACTATAGCTGGCATGCCGAGGTTGCCAACCCCTGCTATAGAGGGTGCAGGATGAAGTGCCAGCCGTCCAGAGCCACGTTCCCGTGATTGTTGTAACTTTGTGGATTTTGTTTTCCAGGTACAGGCGGGAGAGAATCCTGGATGACTACTGAGAATGTGGGCTGCGAAGGCGGCCGCTCAACAAAGGACATGACTACTACCGTATGAGTCAGCGCTCCGCTTGTCGCCAGCGTTCATCCACGCCGCCATCACCACCATTCATTACAAAGTCACAAAGATTGCATGTTGGGTGGAGAGGCATGATGGGATTGGTGGTTTTATCACAGTCAGAGTGCAGAGGATGCCTAACCCTGTGGTATGGGGTGACAACTATCTCCCAATTGTGCTCCTGCATTTCCACCCTGTCACATACAACCCTAATGAAGACTTAAAAAACAATGAATCCGAAAACTCTCACCGCTCCAATTCTGTGGTTAGATTCCCGTGGTGGAGATCTCGCAGGTGCAGGCTGAAAAGTGCATCTTCACCTGTAATTGATCCAGTACAAAGATAGCCGCACTCGTGGCTCCTCCATAACATTTTCATTGTAATCCACAAACCAATATTTATTTGTATTTATTTATTACAGGTATTTATATAGTGTCGACAATTTACACAGTACTTTACATAGTTGCACATTCACATCAGTCCCCACCCTCAATATACACCATGTAACGCTCCCCGTCAGAACAGAATCCCTTTCACGCATTTCGCCCGAAAGGGCTTAATCATAGAGACCTAATGGAGACTTCTTGCAGTTGTGCCGATACACATTGCGCACTGTTGTCACCACCGCAGTAATATTGTACAGATGACCATGGAGCGAACGCATGTAGACAGAAAGTGTCTGGAAGAGGCTTGAGGATATAATCAGCACTGAGATACAGCAAGAGGATGAAAAAATGTGAAAACTTGAAAACTGAATTTTATTAGGAAGAAAATCGTTAATGAATGTCATCCTTTTGGAGTCTGCACCTGCTTTAAAGTAAACTGAGTTGGCCTTTTGACTATAGCAGAGCTATATTGTTTACTGGAACGCATGTTCAGCTCTTTCATCTCCTCTACCAGTTTGCCTGGATTTGTATTAGACATGTGCGATTCGGTTCGTTCCGAAATTCGTTTTGAACGAATTTTCGGAAATTCGGAGATTCGGATGCATCCGAATTCCGAATTACAGCTAAGACGAATGCAAACGAATCCGAAATTCCCGATTTCCCGAAATTCGTTATTGGACGAATTTCGTTGCACCATTGACACCATTTTACCTCTACAACACATCTAGGCTTAAAGTACAGAGGCTATAGTGTAGCGGTTAGAGCAAAGGATTCCCATTGCTAAGTATATTGTGTATATAATGTTTTAGAAACTTTGTATCTATGTACAGTCTTCATGTTTACACTTTTATGTGGTCATTAGTAATTACACATACATGCTGTTATTCCTGTCTAACAGAAACAATTTTCTCCTTCCAGTTCATTGAACAGTGTTCTCTGCTATTTATTTTATTACATTTATATATAATATATCAAGTATATGCAGCAAAATACTATTTCTTTACATTCACATAAGCTCCTGTCCTCAAGGAGCTTATCATTTAAGGTCCCTTTCTCACATACCTGCCAATGAACCTATCAACATGCCTTTGGAACATGGGATTAAACCCAGATAAGGACAGGGAGAACATGCAAACCCCCGATTGGATGGGACCCCCGGTGCTGCAAGGGCTAACCACTGAGAAACTGTATTAAGGCTGTTTTCCCTAGATATCCCTATTCCTAGATACTGGAACACCACCAAAATGACATCTATGCATGGCTGGGTATCGGAACTGTGTTATATTATGAGAATAGAGCAATTAACAGCGCCTATGACTCATGAACAAGTAGACCCCCTAGATCATCTTCATGAGTTTGGAAGAGTTCAATATCTTGGTATTAGCCCATGAGTATATCAGTCTGCCATTTTATGCCAGGGGTAGGCAACCTTGGCCCTCTAGCTGGGATGAAATTACAAATCTATTCATTCCTCTGCCACTGGGAATCATGTATGTGGCTGTCAGAGTCTTGCAATGCCTCATGGGGCTTGTAGTATCACCACATTTGGAGAGACAAAGTTGCCTAACCCTGCTCTATGACCACTTTAGTTCATAATGTTTCTTACAGGTCATTGGATCCAGACCTGCCTCCCCTCCTTTCTCCCACTTTTGCTCCTATCACTATTTCCCTTTCCACTACCTGTCCTCTCAGTAAGTCCCCATTTACACCTGAGCCCCCCATTTACACCTGAACCCCCATTCACATCTGATCACTTATTCACACCTGATCCCCCATAACCACCTGATTCCCCATTCACACCTGAACCCCAATTCACATCTGAGCACTTATTCACACCTGAGCCCCCATTAACACCCGATCCCCCATTTACACCTGAGCCCCCATTCACATCTGAGCACTTATTCACACCTGATCCCCCATAACCACCTGATTCCCCATTCACACCTGAACCCCAATTCACATCTGAGCACTTATTCACACCTGAGCCCCCATTAACACCCGATCCCCCATTTACACCTGAGCCCCCATTCACATCTGAGCACTTATTCACACCTGATCCCCCATAACCACCTGATTCCCCATTCACACCTGAACCCCAATTCACATCAGAGAC